>NC_056727.1:78204396-78414396 GCF_019279795.1 Protopterus annectens | reverse complement strand
CATGGTAGTGTAGCAGTTCTCCCAAATCTCTATGGAGTTCTCTATCCACCAGAACCTGGACCTGACTTCAGGTGACAGGATGCTGTCTGTGTGTGCTCCCAGGGTGGAGGACGAGCACCATCCTCTGAGGTGGTTCCACCTGAAGGTAGTGCAGGACCAGCAGATGATGAGGTCCTGAGGTGGTTCCCTGATGTTCTGTGGCCTGGTAACATGGCCAGATGAGGTGGGAGAGGTGGTTCTGCTTGGACCAGCCTTCCCAAAATTGTTATTGTGTTGCAGTTTTAGAACATATGTGGGTAGTAATAGTCCACACAATCCATGATTAGTTATAACAGCATGCATAGATATCTGCATTAACACAAAACACCAGATATGGAGCAGTCACATAGCAAACAGAACACATGCATATATGGAACCATAGTGGCCCTTACAATGGCATGCAGGTGACATTGTTAGCAACAGGCCACAAATGATAGTGTTTCAACATGGAACATGAATACACACATTTAATTTGTCATACAATAAGATATATGTCACAACAGTAGGTTTGGTGTAAACATACCCATTGATTTGTGTTCAGATTATTGTTGCAGATATGGTGGGGGGAGAGAGAGAGATGTCAATTAACAACTATTATATACTTGGTACTCAGACCTTTTCTTCCTCTTTATGTCTTTCAGGTACCATGTCTAGAGAGTGCCTTCCAGTGTATCACCCCCAGGAAAATTACGTTATTATTAACTACCTGGTGCAGCACCACCAAACCCTCTTTGGCCAAACAGCCCATGATCTGTAGGAGAGGACTGCCCTGTGGAATGAGCTTGTCCACATAGTAAACAATGTCAGCCTACATAACCGCATTTATGAGCAGGTCCAACATCGCTGCACTAACAATATCCACCATGCCTGTCAGTGTACTGCTGCAGTTAGGAGGGACCAGCTAGCCACAGGTGGGGAACATGCCATCTAGCCCCTCCTGACACATGCTGAGGAGCTCCTCACCAGCCTTGGGGCACCTTTCCACCAGCAAAGCCAAGAACCAGCTGATACCATTGCGGAGTTGGGTGCTACCCACACAAAGTATGAGGTGCATGCAGGTAAGGCCCCAGGGCACATCAGTAGACCACTGTTGCTTGTCCATCTGCATCTGTAAAGTTTCGTTATGCATATGTCAGATAAAATATATAGTCTGTTGCTGCAGTGTAGTATTGAACAGATGTGCATAATCTGTAGTATTGTGGGTTGTACTGTTGATGTACTGAAATGCTGCTCCCACTTTGTACCAATGCCACAGGTCTGTCTACTGACATCACATCACCAGACAACTATGTAGGTCTCTCTAATATACCTCTGGGGAAGCAGCCTGTAGCTGGTGAGTATGGTGTTTTTTGTTCAGGTTTGCCAATACACTGGCCATGTTATGGCCATGGTATTTGCCATGCACACATTTAACACACCTACCCATAATGCATGCTGCACATGTTCACTTACTGTTGCTGTTAACTGTACTGCATCACAGTGGTCACCACCGTGGCATATCTGAAGGGTATGTAAGAGTCCTGCAATATAACTAACAACCTCTCATTGCAAGATGTGTGCACAGAGATGAATATAATGATGGGATAAATGGCCTACAGTAGGAACATGTCTGAAACATTACCCTCATACAGTGGCTACAACAGTGTCTATACCACTATTACAATGACAACTGTTACAGATCTACACAATAACATATCACAATACCATATTCCACAACCCTTACAACCTGTAATGTGATCCTAACATGAGTAATGAATGTGTAATATGGAATCCTATGTTAGGACAGCAAATATGGGGAATACATACCTTAACAAACACTGGAAGCATGTGTGTGCACACACTGTAAATATATTGTGGAAGCACTTTTGAGGTCCTGCCAGCATTCACTCTTCATGAGTATGCACCTTCCATCAAGTACAGGTCCTCAATGTCACACCAAGAAATCGTCTGCTGTTCAAGATGTATGACCATGACATTTGCCCACTCACCTGCAACAGAGGCAGCCATGGCTTGCACACATCTTACAAACCATGGAATGGATCCCATACCCAACAGGTAGCACCCAGGAGTTGGAGATGTAGCCTTACCTCACCATTGCATATACCGTGGCAAACAGTGCAGACAGTCATGTATGTGACGAGGAAGTATGGGACAACACTAATGTAGAAAATAAACAGATGGCCATCCAAGACACATGACAACACATGTTTCAAACTGGTCATGGAGACTGTCTAGAAACATGCTGAGGGAGTTGCAGGAATGTATAGCAAGTACTGCCTGTGCAGTACCTGTGTCGACAATTGCCTGGACTCTGCATAAGTGTGGCCTATGAGTTAGGTTAATCAGATGGGAATGTTGTTCCACAGGAAACATCATCCAGGGCTCTCTACAGGTAGCATACGCACAACATCAAAAGTCCTCCAAAGGCATGTGTTGCAATGTGTAATGGTGTACCAAGACCAAGTTCAAAACCAGCAGACAGCATTAATAAAGATACATGTGCTGCACAAGCAAAACCTTACTCCACCTCAAGCCCACCATCCCCATCTGTACCTTGCTGGTGCCAGTGTACACCTGTATGTTTTCCATTCATTACCAGAACTAGGCCGGTACACACGCTGTTCTGAATTTTGCACACTGCAAAATTTTACTCATGTATGGCCCATAGTTGTCAAGCATCTGCAAAATTGCTGAGGATGGGGAGGGGTGTCATCCTGAAACACAACAGTGAACTGAAGCAGACATCCAAAGGTTGCTAAGAATTGTTGTATCTGAACACAGTCAAGGTCATGAATTGTGGCAGACATAACCCTGACTCCACAGCAATAGTGAAGGTACTGTGTGACCTCCAAGGGCTGTGCAAATGAGTTGGCCTTGCAATATGGCAGAATTGGGGGGCATTTGTAGGATGAAGTGACCAAATACTAGCAAATGCAGATGGGCCATGCTAGTATGCCCCTTTCTGTAATAGTGACTGCTGTAGTACACTTAACAGTTGATGCAACACACCATCATGTTAAGAGTGTGCACACATATGCACCTACGTACTGTATGCATCTCAATCAGCATCTGCACAACTAACACATTTGTTTGATACTGCATTTGATTGCACAGGTCATATGTCGCATATCAGGTTTGTGTAATGTTAACATATGCAGTATTGTGCCCCCATGGCATATCAGGGAAGAGTGTGCCATGTCAATAAGGGTGTGTACACTCCTCATAGCCACAATAAGCTTTAAAGGTTGTCAGTGTAGTTGTAGTTTATTACTCATACATGCACTGCTGATGATGGTATCTGCAAATCGGATATCAGCATTCACTATTGACATCTGTCCTTATATCATCCCAGGTATATGTCAGACAAACACATAGGGGCAGTGAGCAACAGAGCAAACATAACTGACACACATATAAACATTCAGCAATGGCATGTACACCAGTGAGGTATGGTGCACAGTACATGCCAGGGTGCTGAACAGGTACATAGCAATACTGTGTACATTGGTGCAGTGTGTTCCAGGGGAAGGGGAATCACCTAATAACACAACTCATGCATCACAGAGATGTATAATGTTGGTAACAGGGATTCACTATAGCTGCAGTGCATGCTGTTGAGTGCCATATATCATGCATGTTGCCAGTTGGGTAATGAGAGGTCTGAGTGTAATATCTTTGTGCAACCTCACTTGTGCGTGTGTGTGTGTGTGTGTGTGTGTGTGTGTGTGTGTGTGTGTGTGTGTGTGTGTGTGTGTGTGTGTGTGTGCAGTTAAGCAATGATGCACAGGTCTTAAAGTTTATTTCTTGTTTTCCCCTCACAGGTGGCGAGGTGGGTCAGGGTCCCTCCTGCAGGCAAACTGATGTTAGTGTCCATACAGACTCTGACAATGATGATAGGTATGGTGGGGCGCAGGCAGGGTTGTCAGGGGCTGAAGCTGTGCCATCAATTGACATCCTACTGTCATCTACCCCATCATCACACACAGTCACATTGCCTATACTTACCCCAACACCAGTGGCCATAGATGAGGGACAGTTGGTGGGTGGTGGCATGGGACATGACAGTGTGGTGACTATGGCAAGTGTGTCTTTACACAACACCCATATCCAGATGACCGGTAAGGTACCACACAAGCAGATGTACAGGGCTGCTCGTAGGAGGGCTGCTGGTCATTATGCCCTGGAAGAAGTGCCACAGCAGGTGTCACCACACTCATGTTTCATGCCATCATGTAGGCACAGGCATGTATGGAATGTTATTCCAGACAGGGTCTGAGGCTCCAGAGGGCTACTCATTCTGCTGTAATTGACAGCATCTGTGATCTTGCAGGTGTCCACCATTATTTTGCAGAGGTCCTGGATAGATGGTTGGGTGAGATGGTGGGAATTCTTGACTGTGCAATGTCTGTATGTGAACATATGGTGGGAGTAGGGTAACAGCCACATGGACATAGGTTAGCAACACCAACAGGTGTAGGTCTTCATGGATGTGCATCAAGTCAGAGCCACTCCCGTAGTTGCAGTACCAGCAAAAGCACAGTAGGTGGGGTGCTGTCCACACCACAACATAGCAGGCCACGTGCACGTGGCCCTGGCCAGTTCTAAGAGGGGCCCCGGATCCAGCGGACATCTGTCATCATCAGGGGAGAGTACCATATCTGATCTTTTACCTGGTAATGTCCATGGAACCCCTGGCAGGCCCAGTTCTCATGTCCATGGCCAGAGACAGTGAACTGCACACCCTGCCATGTACAGTCTGCAGCTGTCCAACAACCCCCTGTATAGGGCAGCCACATGGCAGAACTGCATGCATGCATACACACACACATTACCAACACAGCTAGGGCAATCTCATAACTACACACACCACCTCTGCACAGCCCAATTAATAATGAAACTCCCTAACACACACATGATATCAACCAAATGACTCAGCCTAGGTCTCTGGCAAACCCACAACACACCCTGTGCATATGATGATACCTGCTCCACATTCCTGTCATCCATAACATTGATGCAGGGACAAGCTAATATGGTTCTGATGCACAGGGTGAATGTACTATGGTGTATCAATGTAATGCTGTGTAAAATGTTTTCAGCAGTAAAGTTTAATGCTTACATGTCAGGATGTGTAGCTCCCCAGCCATGATGCATTATAGCTGTTATTAACACTGACTGATTGTGGTCTCCATAATGTATTGAGTTTGTGTTGTAGATGTCTATGTGTCAGCAGGATGTTGGCCTGCTGTTGTTTCCTACAAGGGGTATGGCACTGTGGTGACACCTTGACTGTGCCATATCTTGGGTACAGCTGAACACAAGTAACAGGTCGGTATAACAGTTACTGCATGTGCCACATGACTGATAGGTCTGAGGGGTGTACACAGGTTAATGCATGGTGGCTGATGTCAGCAGCCCTTCTACAGTGGATAATGGTAAGTATACTGGGTGGTACGCACCACATGTTTGTGTATAACACACACACACACACACACACACACACACACACACACACACACACACACACACACACACACACACACACAGAGGCTTTGGTGTTGATGCAATACACAGAGAATACTGTACACGTGGATGTATGTACTTTTGCAGTGAAACCATTTTAGCCTATGTAATTCCTCCAAGACAAAATATGCACAACATCACATCAGTAAATAATCAGTCTGCTAGTTTAATTTCATTGACGATGGTACTGGTAGGGTATGTGTCCCCCTTCCCCAATGTAGTTCAATCCCCGACTTGGTAAACATAGGTGTGCTGGTGTGGGTGGCACAGCCCTACTCTTTGGAGGTTGTGGGGTGGTGTAGAACCGCAGATAGTGTGATTGACAACTACTTAACCTGTTAACATAATCTGTACAGTATTACAGCCGACTAAGCGGGGGGATACACACAACAATAACCCCAATGATGGGGGCTGTGTCCACAAGATCCACACCCAACTATATATACCAACCCCAGTAATACTCTACAGGTATATAGTGGGGAAGAGGGCATTTACACATCTACTACTAGTTTTGATGGAATTAATTTCCACAAGATGATACCTTTGAAATGTTAGCATTTGCCAGTCAGTTCTCAGACAGGTGACCTCCTGGGACATGTCTTTTCTGAAAACTGAAGTAGATCCTTTCACATACGCACACACTCTTACTTGGCAACACTGAGAGTAGAACCCCCTAACTAGGTACTTATTGATACTAATGTGTGTGGCCTTAATTGCACACACCACACAGCTTTTAGGATGGGGTGTGTCCCAGGTTTCTTATTAAGTGAAGGACATCACCAGGCCTTGTACAGTATGGTAATGGGGGATGTACTCATTGTTAATGAACAATACATAGTGTGACATATTGTCATATACACATTGACAAACACATAACAGTAATAGACACATCTGAGAGACCTGGGTTTATCAGTGCTAACTACCTTGTCAGTGAGTCTATTCTGTTACAGATAATTTGCACACAGAATGTGCATCATTGGACTGGATAGTGTAATCAGTTACCTGTATGGTTGATGGTGACAGTGGTCCCCATACAGTGGACCTTGGGACATGTACTGGGAGTACCATGGTGTAAAGGCAGTATACCCGGCACCCACACCCCACATTGGATATTTTACTCACTGAAACCCATGATAATACTCTGACATGCCCACAATCACACATTGACCAGGACTGCAATACAACTCCTTGTCTATCTCAAGAGTGCTACTACAGGGATATGCATTTATTGCACATGCCACAGGGATAGTAGGGTGATGGTTTGTCATGGCTACCCTACTGTCAGCAACATCACTATCCCTTATACTGTATGCCAAGATGTATTGTATTTGGAGAATGTGGCCTCAGAATGCTATATCCTACAGATATACACACTTGCACACATACATACACTTGCCAGGACTCAGTGGGTAACCCATTCCTATCTACCCATTTGTACAACAGTGTTGTGCTGGTACTGCAAGCTCCAGGTAGCTCATAGGGTGAAAAGTGGAACAGGGTACATGTTATGTCCATTACAGCAGCAGCCATTTCTAACTATGGCAGTGGGGGTGTAGTGGGTGAGAAGGTCCTCAGGGTATTATCAACTACAGGTTTACAAACACACAGACACTGTTATTCTCAGTAATGCATACTGACACATTTGTCAGTACTGGGGTCCATAGATGCAGGTGTTCCTAGGTGTGTACCAGGATATTGTTCAAGGAGAGAAAAGAAGAGTAGGGGATATGGGTACAGTAGTATCATGCCACCTGCCATTTGTCAGCAGGGCATCTATCAGCTGATGCCACGTGAGTGATCCTCAGGGTGAGAGTCAAATGCAACATCCAATCATCTGGTTGCCTCTTGCAGAAGGACAGTGAGGTGCTCCAAATGGTATGTATGCAACATATATTACATAACATGGTCAGTGTCTGTTTTGGAGACCTGTACCCAAGCATGTTCTGTTGACTGTGGTAGCGTATGTGAGGTATCCATGGCATGTGGTGCTTACAGGGTGGGGTTTCCTAACTGTGGCATTCATAACACAGCTGGGCAGATATGTCAGTGTCAGTCAAGCATAGATTGTCTGTAAGCAGCTAAGATGGATACCTGACATCTGCGCATCTGTACAGAGGACAACAGACATCAGCTAGCCAACTGGTTATGCAACAGGATGAATGTTTTGACAGATAGACATCTGACACTGGTAGGTATGCCATTATTACATGAAAGCAGCCCTCAATGTCATGTCCTATACACACAGAAGTCTACAGTTAATATTCACATCAGATCAATATCCAGTAGCAAATACTTAACAACACACAGCTCACACACCAAGAACACGACAGTCAGGACTCAGAGTCCAGCTTTGTATACAGCGGTGTTTGGTTCCAGTACTACAATCTGCAATCTACTCTTACGTGGGTAAGCACTGTTAACAGCAGTAACATAATGATACACTACATGCAAGTGTGACTGCATATAACCTTGAATACTACTTAAATATGAAACATAGACAAATGGTAAAGATTGTTGTATTAGCCATATATACTCAGGTGTCCCAAACAGTATACTCACACCCCTTTCTACTCTGATGACAGCACATAGAATCATGTTATGTATATGGAATTAAATACACCTATTAAAGATGCCATTACCCTGCTAGTTCATCAGACTGGAATGTGATCAGTGGTTACTAGGGCTGAGGTATGCTTATCAGGAGGTGGGGAATACACATGTACTTGCAAATATATCAGTCACTACAGGCATGCAACAGCACAGAGTAACAAACACCAGTATGAAAGTCCATACCCACAACCAATATGAACATAGCCACAGTCACATTATGGTAAACCTAATTAATATTGCAGTATATGGACTGTGTGAACAAAACCATCCTCATATGTGCCACTCACACACTAACCCTACATTATATTGGGCCAATATGCAGTGTAGTCTGATGCCTGACTGTGGTATGGGACATTTGTCAGTCTGGCCCTACAAACATGTACACTGATAGGGTACCATAAACCGGAGCAGCATACAACATCAGATAGAACAGGACCAAAAATAATGACATCTACCACAGTCTGTACACAGGCCAAGTAACATTTTCACAATACACACTCCGTCAACAATCACCGTAAGTACACAGACATCACTACTGTACACACTACAACAGAATGTCCAGGTTTTATCCTCAACTATAAGGCCTACTATACATAACATGTCTAACAGTCTGATATCTCACTGACTTGTTATCAGGTATGATGTCAGTAAATAATGATGTACTGTACATATGCGCCTCTTACTGCATGACATATGGACAAAAATTGACAGACTTGCCTGGGATGATATGTTGGACAAGCCACGCTGCTTCGCAAGGGATGGCTTACACCTGTCACCACTGGGCTTACGGGTATTGGCTAAGGCTCTTGCCACCCCCATAGTGCCTTTTTTAGGCAAGGCTCAAAAGACAAACCCACCTCCTTAGAAAACAAAAATGGAAAAAAACTAAGGGTAATGCTGCTCAACACCAGAAGTCTCAATCTCAAGATGCAGGCACTTGATGCACTTTTCTGCATGGAGAACATCGATGTCTGTGCAGTAACTGAAACCTGGTTCAAGGCTCCTGAGAGCACCCCAGCGCTACCAGGCTATACTGCGTATCATGCGTTTCGGCCCCAAAACCCAGGTTGAACCACAAAGGGAGGGGGAGTGTCCATATTCATAAAGGATACCCACACCTCCAGGTTAGTAGCAACACATGAAGCATCAGAGACCATACAGGTGCAACTAACCATAGGCAAAACTGCTATACAACTGGTAGCATGTTACAGACCACCCTCCCAATCTCAAGAACCCCACTCAGCCTTCCTGAAGACATTGGAGGATATGAATGTATCACAAAATACCATCATACTGGGAGACTTCAACTACCCAAACATAAATTGGGTACATTATTCTAGCCCTAATACCCTAGCCCAAAGGTTCCTGGAATTCATAAATTCAAATGCACTGGAACAACTAGTCACCTCTCCCACTAGGGGAGATAATATACTAGACCTGATCATCACAAACATGGGGACATAATGCTCCACACCAGAAGTATACCCCTCACTAGTGAGATCTGACCACAAACTAATCACCCTGGATATACATATCCCACCTCCACCCCCAGCACAAAAGACCACAGTGAAAAACTCCTCAAAAGCAGACTTCACTCTTCTTAAGACTGAGATGGTATCCTTTAAGCCCACTGTGCCAGTGGATACCACAACCCACAATGCCGAATCCTTCACAAATGCTTTCTATGGACATCTCCAAGAATGCATGGATCATGCAATCCCAAACAAATCCAAGTCCCTCTCCACCAAATGTAAGCATCCTGTCTGGTGGACCTCAGCCATAAACAAATTGTATAACAAAAGAAGGAAGCTACTGCACGTCAGAGCGAAATCCCATGAAGGGAAGACATCTCTGATCAACATTAGCAGAAAACTACGTTCTCTCATAAAAAACATCTAAGGCAAACTTTGAGAGAAAAATAACTAAGGACACTAAAGATAACCAAAAAGCCTTCTTCAGCTATGTTAGAAACCTGGGCGGAAACCCTCAGATATGCTCAGAGTTGGTTCACAACAACAAAAATACACTGAACCCACAGATATTGCTAATATTCTGGCTGACAGGTTCAGTGCAAATTTCTCCCCTCCTTCACCCCCAAAAGAAGAAATACTTATCCCAGCTGAATGTAATCTCCCTGTCATCTCAGATGTCCAAGTGAGAACTGCCCTAAACAAAGCAAAAAACACAGCATCAATGGGACCTGACGGTATCCTGGGGTGTGTGTTACGTGAACTCCAAGAGGAGCTAAACCCACACATAAAAATGCTATTTAACCTTAGCCTTACTTCGGGATATGTACCTGAACACTGGCGTACAGCAACAGTGGTCCCACTCCACAAGGGAGGTGCCTCTACAAACCCTGGAAACTACCGCCCCATAAGCTTAACTAGCCTGGTCTGCAAAGCTATGGAAAGAATCATTATGGAACTCATAAACAGAGACATAGGGGACCTGCAGACACTTGACCCCCACCCAGTTCGGCTTTGTAAAGGGCAGATCCTGCCTTTTAAACCTGGTTGACTTTTTTGAAACAGTCACTAGAGCCATTGATGAGGGCAAAGCAGTCCATACAGCATACCTGGACTTGGCCAAGGCCTTTGACACAATACCCCACTCAGGCATCATAGATAAGCTAAACAGCTTAAAAGTAAACCCTTATGTCACTAGATGGGTTGCAAACTGGCTAAAGGACGGAACCCATAAAGTTAAAATCGCTGGAGCAATGTCAGACTCAAAGCCAGTCACAAGTGGTGTCCCACATGGATCTGTCCTGGGACCCCTCTTGTTCGGCATTTATTTCTCAGATGTTAAAGCAAACATGGGAGGGCTGTGGCTGACAAACTTCGCAGATGATTGCAAACTAGGCGCCATAGTTGATACACCAGCAGACACACACATCCTACAAAAAGGCCTCACTGAAACGGACAACTGGTGCCATAGTCACGGCCTTAAACTAAATGCCAAAAAATGTATAATCATCCCTTTTGGAAAAAACAAAGTACCCACAAATTATCACATAGACAGCAACCCACTGAGTACGGAAAAAGTAATCATAGACCTAGGGACCCAATTAGACAGCGACCTCTCATTTGACACCCACGTTGCCAAAGTGGTTAGAAAAACATTCTACCTTGCACACCTCATCATGAAGGGATTCACATCCAGATCCAAGGATGTCATTGTACCCCTATATTCCTCCCTCATCAGACCCATGATTGAGTACAATGCCCCATTTGGTATGTACCTCACCCGTCATTTGCAACAGCTGGAAAGACCACAAAAGTACCTCACCAAAAGGATCAAGGGTCTCCAACATATGTCTTATTCTGCTAGACTAAAGAAACTTCAGCTCTATTCAGTAGCATACCGCCTGCTCAGAGGTCATCTCTGCCTGACGTACAAGGCCATGTCCAATCAGGATCTGATGGACATGCTCCACCTCAAAAAATCCAAATCCAGCAGGACCACGAGAGCTAAAGACTTAAACCTCGGCACAAGTATGAATAGGACATGCTGGAGGGATAGATTCATAACCCAGAGGCTTCCCATGCTCTGGAACAAGATCCCAGTTCATATTAGGCAGAGCCCCTCACTGACTCTCTTCAAGAGAAATCTTGATGAGTGGATGGGAGATTGTAAGTTTACCCCGGGGGTCACATCTGTGTCACTGCTAGACAGGGGCACAGTAAACTAATTCTATTATATAAGGGGACCTTCATTGTGTCACTACTAGACAGAGGCACAGTATTCTAGATTTATTCTGTACATTTTTGTACCATTTCATCGGGTGGCAAAAGCCACATCACTATGGCTAGGCTTACAAATGCCCCAGGGCAGATAGCCTAGTGCTATACTATGAAACTATGAAACTATGACATTGGGTCGGAGGCACAAACACATGGCCAAAACTGAAATATTGCTGTGATAAACTGAGACATTTCCTGGTGTAACAGGTTTTGTTGTGACATTTCTCCTCTGAGGGATATGAAGTCAGTAACTCACATGGACATCATCATGTACTGACTGCAATCATCAGAGTATGCTACTGCATTTCTACAGATAGGAAATGTGTGAGTAACACAACATATGCAAAACTCCAAATTCTGACCAGTCTGCAGATAGCCCTACAGCTGAGAGTTTCCTCAACCACATAACAGTGTCATGCCAGACTTTAAATCATGTAGAACAGCCATATCCACAAAACACTGCTAAACCAACATTACTTCAAATGTAGAACAGCAATACTTACATTTTGTCCCCATGTCTGGAACATCCCCCTGCTGTTTGTTAGCCTGTCTCCACAGTTTATGTTTTAAGAGGTCTTTGCAAATACCCTCTTTGATGCTGGTTGTCAAACACCCACATGAAGTCCTGCTCACAGTGAAAAAAGGGCCAAAACCCACAGGAAGTGCTTAGTTACAGGAGTGTGTTTCCATGCAATTGGCTATGGGAATGATACCACAGCTATTCCACATGCATTTAGCAAGTGGGGAACTGCAATTCGTGCACAGGTCATCAGCTGATCATGAGCATTACTGGCAGAACTGAAGCTGCTACCTATACAAAGCAGATGTACTTTACCACATCCACCAGAGAGGGAGAGAGAGAGAGGCACAGAGACAAAGTAAGAAAGGAAGGGAGTAAGAGCCAAGCATGTTTGTGTATGATGCATGGGTAGAGAGTGGTATCTGGGCATTATAACGGTTGCCTATATTGTTTACTAATCCACACTGTCACATGGTAATTGCAAATGGCTGTACACATTTATGGCTGAGGATTGTCTACAGCAATCTCTACAGTGTTTGACAAATGTTGGCCCTGTAATGTGGACAATGGGACATTTAGGTCCTCAATATAATGATGTAGCAAAGCCTGCACTGCAATGGATGCTGTCATTACACAATCACCCCAACACCTACACAGGATACTGATGAGACACACACAAACACACACTTACCAGTACTGAGTCTCAAACCCCTACTTGACTATGTATTGCTATTACAGTATTATACACTTATTACACATGCCACGGAGCTCACATGTTGGAGGGTTCTCCAAAGGTATCTTTTGAAGGTGAGTGACATCAGCAATAGTACTAAAGGAGGGATAAGGGAAGTGTAGTATGTGTGAATGTCCACAAAAGCAGGTTTCAACGAAGACACACACACACACTCTCTGAGGGAGATATACACATTATCACAGTTGACAGGTTTGGGATTAGAACTCATACCTAACTACTTTGCTACACTACAGTATTTCCCAGTTATCACAAGTGCCACTGAGCTTATAGGCCTGGCCTTTCTCCAAAGCGGTATTTCAATGTGAATGACATCAGCAGGCATGCTAAAGTAGGGAAATGGGAGGTGTAGTGACTGTGAATGGCTTCAAAATCATTAATCTCCACACACACACACACACACACACACACACACACACACACACACACACACACACACACACGTGCTCACACATTTGCCAGTACTGAGATGCATAGCTTCATTGCTTCACAGGTGTGTAGTATGTGAATGGGCCTAAAGGCTGTACAAGGCTAGGCAAATGGAATACCTTGGCATCAGGCCACATGATAACGGTCTCTAGTGTGTCTCAGGGTTGTAGTCTCTGCATTGGTCCCTTCAGATGGGTATTGTATTCACCATCCACTCAACTTGGTTACTATTGTGGGTGGCCAGTGATGTGCACTGCTTCCCATGTATGTGATCTATATTCCATAACATGGATGTTCTCTAACATGTAGAAGTGCACTTGAGGTCTCTGTGGCATGTTGTGTGGACAGATCGTTATCTTCTAATGTGGCATTCCTGACCTCATTTGGTGAGACCTGGCTATGGAACTGAGGTGCTGCTTGCACCTACCTTGACAGCATGATAGAGGTATTGAGTGGAATTTGTGGCATCTGTCCATACAGGGCATATGTATAAGGCATGGCATTCCCTTTGTGGGTTACATTTGCAGACTGTACAGTTGTTGCAGTTGTCCAGTGCAGAACATAGCAAAAGAACCACTGTAAGCATTTATGTCCCAACTGCAGGGATTGTAACAGGGTGCTATGTCCTTTTACTTGCTGGATGACACACACTCAAGTAACACATCACAGTACTTTGTGATGTAAGTGGCACTGTTATGGTCAACAGGCATGTAGTCCACTGCAACCACACCATGGTTACTATCTGTGAGGCAATATGCAGGGAAGTAACAATATAGTGGTTGTTGCTTAGCCAAGTGTGTTTGTGTATGAAACATGTGTGGACAGTGTTCTCTGAGTAATACAAGGGTTGCCTATATTGTTTGTCAATCCATAATCTCACATGTAGGGCTATGAATTGTGTACACCAGCCTCTCTGGTGTTTGACATCTGTTGTCCTTGTAAGGTGGACATTGTGACATATACTAGATACTCAACATAATAATGTACAAAACCCACACCACAATGCATCCCATTATTACACAGTCACAGCAACCTCACCAGAAGATACTGATGACAGACACACACAGACACTTGCCAGTACTGAGATTCAAACCCCTACCTGGCTATGTATTGCTATTACAGTGTACCACATTTATTGCACACGCCATGGAGCTCAGAGGTTGGATGTTGTTCCAAGGTACTTTTAAGGTGAGGAACATCATCAGCCATTGTAAATACTGGCATTGGGTGATGTACTAGTTGAGAAATCCAAAAATTAATTTTACCTAAAACACATATTTACACTTGCCAGGGCTGAGGTTCAAACCTGGATCTAACAATCTTTACAGACCATTATGGTTATGCATTTGCCACGTGCACCACTGACATATCATGGTTTAGGGTTGGCAACAGATACTTCTAAGGAGGATGATATCTAAAGGACTGCTAAAGTCACACTCTGAGATGTGCAGTGGGTGTACTTGGGAACAAAATGTTTGAAGTACATACACACACACACACACACACACACACACACACACACACACACACACACACACACACACACACACTTGCCACAGATGAGATTCAAACCCATCCCTGTGTAGTTACTGTTAAAACATTATGCCACATTTGGCACACGCCATGGAGCTTATATGCTGGAGAGCTCTCCACAGGTATCTTTGAAGGTAACTAAAATCAGCAGCAGTGCTAAAGGAGGGGTACGGGGGAGTAGTAAGTGTAAATGTCCATAATACCAGGTATTAGTAATGACACTCTCTCTCTCTCTGATACACAGACATTTTCACAGTTGCCATGTCTGGGATTAGAACTCCTACCTAATTAGTACATCACACAGTATCATGCAGGTATCGCATCCACCACAGAGCTTATAGGGCTGAAATTTGTCCAAAGAGGTATTTCAAGGTGACTGACATCAGCAGGCTTGCTAAAGTAGGGCAATGGGTGGTGTAGTTACTGTGAATGTCCTCAAAATCATTGATCCCTTCACACACAAACACATGCACAGTTTTACAGTTGCCATGTCTGGGATTAGAATTCCTACTTAACTAGTACATCACCCTATAGCATTATGCAGTTATTGCATGCACCACAGAGCTTAAAGGGTTGTACCTTCTCCAAAGAGGTATTTCAAGGTGACTGATATCAGCAGGCTTGCTAAAGTAGGGAAATGGGAGGTATCATTGATACCTACACACACACACACACACACACACACACACACACACACACACACACACACACACACACACACACACACACACTAACTAGGACATCACACTGTAGCATTACACAGTTACTGCATGCACCATGTAGTTACAGTGTGGAACCTTCTCCAAAGAGGTATTTCAAGGTGACTGACATCATCAGGCTTGCTAAAGTAGGGCAATGGGAGATGTAGTTTCTGTGAATGGCCTCAAAATCATTGATCCCTACACACGCACACACACACACACACACACACACACACACACACACACACACACACACACACACACACACACAGTTTCCATGTCTGGGATTAGAACTTCTACCTAATTAAATTATCACACTACAGCATTATGCAGTCATTGCATGCACCACAGAGCTTACAGGGCTGAACCTTATCCAAAGAGGTATTTCAAGGTGACTGACATCAGCAGGCTTGCTAACGTAGGGCAATGAGAGGTGTAGTTACTGTGAATGGCCTCAAAATCATTGATCCCTACACACACAAACATATACACAGTTTCACAGTTGCCATGTCTGGGATTAGAACTCCTACCTAACTAGTACATCACACTATAGCATTATGCAGTTATTGTACATGCCACAGAGCTTACAGGGCTGAACCTTCTCCAAAGAGGTATTTCAAGGTGACTGACATCAGCAGGCTTGCTAAAGTAGGGCAATGGGAGGTGTAGTTACTGTGAATGGCCTCAAAATCATTGACCCCTACACACACACACACACACACACACACACACACACACACACACACACACACACACAAATGCCATGTCTGGGATTAGAATTCCTACCTAACTAGTACATCACACTATAGCAGTATGCAGTTAGTGCCATGAAGCTTACAGGGCTGAACCTTATGCAAACATGTATTTCAAGGTGACTGACAGGAAGCTTGCTAAAGTAGGGCAAGAGGAGCTGTAGTGACTGTGAATTGCTTCAAAGTCATTGAACCCTACACACAAACACACACACATACAGTTTCACAGTTGCCACATCTGGGATTAACACTACTACTTAACTAATACATTGCACTATACCATTATGCAGTTATTGTATGTGCCATGGCACTTACAGGGCTCAACCTTGTCCAAAGAAGTATTTCAAGGTGACTGACATCAGCAGGCTTGCTAAAGTAGGAAAATGAGAGGTGTAGTTACTGCAAATATCCTCAGAATCATTGATCCTACACACGCAAACACACACCCACAGTTGCCATGTCTGGAATTAGAACTCCTGCCTAACTTGTACCTCATACTAATGCATTACACAGTTTTCACATATGCCAAAAAACTTACTGGGCTGAAACTTATCCAAAGAGGTATTTCAAAGTGACTGACATCAGCAGGCTTGCTAAAGTAGGGCAATGGGAGGTGCAGTTACTGTGAATGGCCTCAAAATCATTGATCCCTACACACACAGTTGCTATGTTTGAGATTAGAACTCCTATTTAAATAATATGTCATGCTATAGCATTATGCAGTTATTGCACGCATCACAGAGCTTACAGGGATGAACCTTGTCCAAAGGGGTATTTCAAGGTGACTGACATCAGCAAGCTTGCTAAAGTAGGGCAATAGGATGTTCAGTGTGTGTGAATGGGCCATAAACCATTTTTCCAGAAACACAGACATAATACTCAGTCACACACAACTTTACATTTGACAGGACTGAGTATATGACTGCTAGATGAATACTGATTTATACTGTCATGTTACACAGTTATCACAAGCAGCACAGACACTATAGTGCTGAGGGCAACCAGAAGCAAATGTCTACAGTGATAGACATTGGCACATCATGTGATATTGGCCAATTGGATGTGTGGTGGGTGAGACGGGCCTCATGATGGGAAGCTCTTTGTCACTGTCTCTCTCTCTCTTCCCCACATCGCTGTATATGTTTGACCTATTATAGTGTGGTGTCCTTGGATATATGTGTATATTCCTATCAGATGTATCTGCAAAGCATGAATGGTGTGCAATGTGGTGTGTGTATGCACAGAAGTCTGTGACTGACAGATATGTATAGCCCACTGTTGTCAGATATGGGCTTCATTTCTCTAAGTGTGGGAGCATGACCAGTATGACCTTCTGTATTGAATGTGTAAATCCAATACAGGTAGGTTGCACACCAGTGCAGGAATTTGTGTTTTACACCTACAGTTAGCAACCTGTTTCTGCAGGATATTTGTAGATAGTTTGACAATATGGAGTTGCAATAGGCAAAGGATAATGGGATACTGTAACTATTGTATCTGTGCTGCTTATGCTACATGGTTTTGGTGTTAGCAGAGATATTCAGACATATGCACTGTTTTACACTGTGATGTATTATGTCATCAATTACTGACAGATATACTCATTTGCTCACAGTAATTTCCTGGGGAATACAAGATGAATGAAGCTGTGTCCAGTATTGGGGTCTGCAGCCTACATATTCTTGCACACTCATGCCATTCTGGAGGGGGACCTGCAGACATTTGCTGATGGGTCTGTGTAAATGGTCCAGCACCTTGGTACGATGGTGGCTGAAGATCCCCTGCTTGTATATCTATCGACATGACAGAATGGCCATATCCTGCTGTGGCCATACCTCTCAGCTGTACAGATTCCCACAGGTTACCCAGAGGCAAGGATCATATATCTGGTCACTTCCCCTTCACATTGTGGTTTACAATCTGTTTTGTAGCCACCCATTACTGGGTTTGCAGGTAGGGGTAGTATGGGCACACATTAGAGTTTCAGACTTCATACACTCCATGGCGTGCATGCTTCTACACCCCCCTCTGTTATTCTATCCTCTTCCTAACATTATGCAAGCGGTATCTGATAAGTATCCCTATAGTTGTCCCATCATCCCAGTGGTATATAGGGGTTGCTCCACAGTTCATGCAGTAGGACATGGTGGGCATGCTGCTGGGATTTGTCGACATGGCCTTGCATTTGTGTTCTGTGGACTGTGTTATGTTGTTATTTGGGACACCATGAGGTAACATACATTGGCAGTACGGATGAGGCACATACCTTTGTGAGAGGACTGTAGAGCATTCGCTAGTGATGCAGTCCATCTGTAGCAGGCCACTGAATTCTGTCACTCCTGCAGTCCCAGGGTGAAAGCCACTGGATTCCCCTGGGGTAACAGGGTAGGTGTGCAAGGTGTTAATGGCAATAGTTCCTGTCATTATTATTCCATTAGAGTTGATGCAGGCAGGGTGCTGCTTACAGCTAGGGACACACCTGCATGGGACACCTCTTCAGCATGCTACATTCTGTGGGTATTCCCATATGGAAGCGGGGGTCATACTGTACTCATTCCCAACAGCAGGGATATGACCTGTGATGAACCTCTGGCTGATGGTGGGGTGAGCTGAGTGCCTGTGTGATATGGAAGCTTCTTGTAGCTGACTCACACATATACCTGGGAAATTCCCCTTATGCTGGCTTGTACGGGGACATTGGCAGTTTATCATTACTTCATAACTGTGCCTTTTGTGGTCTGCCAGTGATTGGCCAGACTACATCAGTATTCCATACTACACAGACAACTAATGTGCTGCTAACCTGTATGTACAATTCCAAAGGTGTGTGCATTTGACAGTTACATTTTATATACTCTGCCTAGGGTTCTTTCACTTGTGTACTGTGTGTATGTCTTGGCCCACATTCATGGCATGTCCATCTTTCAGATGGTGACATCTGAACAATAAGTATGGATGACTGCTGGATTGTTTCTTGCTGGGATGCATTGTGGTTGGCACTGCAGTTGTCAGAACATGGCCCTGTAATAAACAATACTGGCCATAGGCCACTGGGACACAACTCTTCATGCCTACATGCTGACCACGTCTACACAATATACAACACACAACCTAACACACAGAGCCCTGCATATTGTACACATGCAACAATCTATCGTGCTAATTGGGCCAACTCAGGTAATCTGTGCTCCACCGTTATTAAACCCATATGTACATGTTACTACATTTCTACACAGGATTGTGGGGGGGGGCACACCTGACAACTGTAAACATTTGCTATGATTGTACTTGTATTTCAGGTACTCTGTTGGCTTTCATTTCATTTTGTATTCTGACCTATCATGCAGAATAGAGGCATATTGCTGGAGTACAGATTATAGGTTTTATTGACCTGCATTTCAGTTTCAGACTTCTTACCCATCAGAACTAACATCCAACTGCCTGACCTGTTGTAGTCTGTCTGTGTAGGTCTGGAGGGGGGGCTGTTCTCCATTGCCTTCAATTGGAGGCCTTAGCACAGCCTTTCTTTGGGGTCATCTACACCTGTCCTGCTGGCTGAGACTGTTGTTGGGTATGTGAGCCTCACTGACATGCATGTGTGTGTCCTATGGACACACATTTGGCCCACCACATGTCCTGCAGTGGGATTTCTCACCTTGTCTAGTTCCATCTACTTTGTTGACACTAGTATTTGTTATGGATTTCATGCTGTACATATAGGTTTCTACTATCTGCTGCCATCCCATTCAGCCACCCTATTCCCTTGCATGCTCACATCCATGCCATAGATACAAGTAGCAGAACATACTACTCCATTCAGAAATTGATAGAGAGAGTGGCTTACCTTGTGGCTGTGCCAATATTGAGGATGGTGCTGGAGGGCTGACTATGTTGGATGCACATAGTACACTCCCTATACATGGTAAAGCACAGGTAGTGTCATGTTTGGCATCCCCTTTACTGTATGAGTGAGCCAGAGAGAGGTGCCATTCCCTGGGTACCTACCATGTCAGTGTATGTGCTAAGCATTGCCTCTTTGCCAAAACCTGGGCATACTGGGCAAATCTCCTTCTGCCTACAGGGGCAGGCTCAGGTTGTTCCTCCTCTTAGTTACTCTGTGCCTGTGCTGGCCTTGGCAATGGTGGTGGGCTTTGTGGCCATGCCCCGTGCTGTTCCTGCTGCAGCTGTTTCCACAGGATCATATTGTGTAGCATGGCATATAAAATGAAAATTTGTGTACATGTAGCTGGAGACTACTGCAAGGCTCCACTGGATATGTCTAGGCACCGGAACCATGACTTCAGCATTCCAAACACATGCTCTAATATGATTCCAGTTTGTGTGTGTGCCTCATTATGGAGTTCTTGCTGAGGTGTGTATGCATTTCTGATGGGTGTCATCAGCTATAGCTCCAGTTCATAACCAGCATCCCCAACTAGCTGGCCATATGGGATGTCCCCACTGGCAAATCTCATGTACAGCTGCATCATACTTCAGATGGAGTTGTGATAGCTTCCAGGACTGCCAGCGCACACATTCATTATAATGCCCTGGGCATTGCACATGACCTGGCAGTTGATGAAGGGGAAGCCCTTGCGGTTTATGTAGGCCCTACCCCGCTCAGTCGTTTTCTGGGCTGGGCTGGGTTGCTGCCTGTGTAATTGGCTGATTCTGATTCATTTCACCTGCCACCTATGCTAGTTCTCCTTGATTACCTTCCTACTGCTGTTTTCCCTTCCCATTGCCTTCCCGTTTAAGCCCTGAGGTGCACCGCACAAACCCAGTGCTCAGATGTGAATGGAGCTGCTATTTCCTGTTTTTTTTGTTTTTTTTTAAACCCGGTGTGTGGCGCGCACACCCATTTAGGCAATGTAAATACTGCTAGGCAGCTTCAGGCACACACTCTTCCTTAGCTGTGCTTAGCTAAGGTCAAACACGGGCCTCTGTGCTCCAATAAGCTTGCAGCAGTCATGACACTCCTCCTCATGAGGTCATCTAGCTCTTAGCCTTAGACCATGGTGTTATTGCAGCTACATGGTTGGGTGCAAGCTAGCACTGAGGGAAAATCTGTGATTGAATATCATTTCCCTCATTTGCATAGAAGTAACTGCTAATGCATGGTTACAAAACTGATGCTCAGCCTTCCCCCTTAGTGACCACTATTCCATGGTCTTGTTGTCTTATGCATTCCATCGACTATTATGGCAAAATGATGATTTTGGTTTAAAAGCTTATTTCCAGCTTTTTTCTTATTTTTGGGGTGGTCCCATTTGCGCACCGCTGCCCTACTCTTAAACGGTCGAAACTGGCTAAAAAATAGTTGTTTTTTATAATTTTGAAGCTAGTTTTCATGCCTATGGCCATATATTTGGCCACTGGCATGCCTAACCCTTGCTTTTTTATGATCTGTCATGCCTCCATTTTGTAGTTTGCAGAAATGTATTCAGCTACTGGCTGAACACATTTCTGAAGTCTACACTATTCCTGCATGATGCCTGCCTGCTTCCTGGATCACTAATTCACCTAATTTGTATGGTTTTCACCAGCAAATGAGGTTGAAGTAATTAGCATACAGGGGCTGAGTCCATGCAGGAATAGTGCAGGAGTGCTCATGCACATCCCTGGGGCTTGTTTTCTGAATTGCACATCGGCCATATTGTCTGCAGCAGCTCTTGCACTATTCCTGCACAACGTGCAGAGCTTGCTGAATCCTGGGGGTTGTCTGATGAAGTTTGCTATTGTAAGCATATGAAAAGCATTTTACAAATAATTAAAGGCTGTTATTTTATCTATTTTGACCGCTATGTTTTACTTTTTTAGCTTTGTAGATGACATTACCATTTATTTTTCACTTCCCATTTCTGACAGACAAAAAGTTATTCAAACTGTTAATGATTTCTCCAAGTTCATAACTACAGTGTACACCTTCTTAAATCTACAATATTTCCTTTACATTCTCAGTTCCTCTAAGAAATACTTTATATCAAGAAATCAAAATTTTTGTCATCTCTGAAATACCTGGGGATTCATTTTGACCAGACCAATCAATGATGTTTCATAAAAGCACTGATATTCTCTGGTCAAATATTCAAAAAGATATTGGTAGGTGGACAAAATTACATTTTTATCATTAATCAAAAGTTGCTGTAGTTAAATTAAATATTCTACTAAGACTTTTATTCCTTTTTATCTGTTCAGACATTATCTCAAATTCTTCCAAAGTATCATCTCTAAGCTAAACAAATTTATATCGTCACCAACATCAGTACATTTATGTTATAATAAGCAAATTCTACAAAAACAGGGTAGACTAGGCTTACATGATTTTATCTATGTTATATTATCATTAATCAGACTGGTTAAATTTATCAGTTTACCTTCTAACTCTAATGTCTAGCAACCTTTCTGTTTAAAGGTTTTATATAATCATTTAGTCAAATTCCACTGTAATACCTAGACCTTGCTACATTTAGAACAGGACATTAATAATTAAAAATAACACCATGCACATCTAGATGACTACTTTTGTTTCAAATACTCATTAATGTCTTGATTAAGTTATACATTTAATGTCTTTCAGCCTATCAATATGAACTCTAACTTTAAATTAAACAATAATATGCAGCCCCTAACAACCACTATTATGAAAAATATGCTAGTCATAGACGTCCTAAAACATAAATCCTTCTCATTCAGAATATAAGACATAAACTAAATCTCCGTAAAGGTTATCTACCAATAATAAATCAAATCTGCTATTTTTTAAATCTAAACTTTTGTTCCACACAACTATATCTTAATGCCATAAATCTTTTCAACTAACTTATTTCCTCAATACAACTAGGTAAACCTCTTTCAAATACATATAAACTAATCTCCAATTCATCAAATTCAATTCAACGGCAATTCTAACCTCTCACTTGAGGCATTACATATGTCAATATAATTTAATGTTGAACACATCCCTCTTAAATTCCTTTTTTATACTTAAGTAATGATTCTAAACAATTCTTACAAGACCACTTTAAAAATGGCATATTTTTTTTCCTAACATTTCACTTTCACGTAGTGCATCTGACTTTCACGAAGATGATTTAATTTATATTCCATGGATTTGCAAATATTAACATCTAATTTGACTTCACCCAAAATCTAAGTTACATCTCTAGGTTACCATGAAGAATGACTATGAATTTTGTAATCCTTAACATTCTTTTGTCCATCTTAGCCCAGGAAGACTTATGTATCCTTGTAGCTATCTTCACGTTAATTAAATTATATACAACTCAAAATTGGGCTTATCAATCAGGTTTTAAGGAAATGACTATTAAATTCATTAAGGTTTACAAAGTCATATTACATTATAAAAAAGTACTTTCATGATTCAGTTAGACCAGATCCTTTGAGCATATTGAATGATTACTTCAACATCCAAGAAATATGTCAGTCATGCAACAGTTAGCACACTCAAGTTTAATGCAGAAGACTGTGCATTCTATTCCCACACCAATTAGATTGCTGATGCTTTAGTACAGCATATGGGGGAGCTGCATTCCTGAGTGTGCTGTTTTTCAGATGAGATGTTAAGCTGAAGCCCATCTCCTTGAGTTGGAGGTAGCTCAGGTAGAGGTAAGAGATCCCATGTCACCTATCAAAAAAGAAGGGAAAGTTACCCTGGCCAAAATGTAGCCTAGTAGTATACTGTAAATGCTACTTCCTCCCATATAAAGAGGCTACTAGTCTCACTAACCCAGTCAACAAAAGGATAAATAAATAAACAAACAAATAAATAATCTAATTTTATATGCCATCAGTAGTTTCGGATTTGCTTTTCTTTTTCTCTCAACTCCAATTATACTTATTTTCATCTTATTTGCTTGATTGTATCAAGTTGAACTAAGGTGGGCTACCAGCCACAACTCTGAGCTGCAATATCAGATAACTAGAGGCTTCTGAGCTTCCAATAAACACAAGTTGTCTGTTTTTTTTTTTTGTTTTTTTTTTTTTGCTTATTTATACTATTTACTGCACTTTTTATTGTCTGCTAGCTGCTGCCTACTTTTATGCTGTCAACAAAAGAACAAACCTCTCATTTGCGTTCCTTGTGTCCACAACAAAACTGTAGCAAGGTATCCAATAACAAAAGGTGGACACAAGCCAGGCTCCAGATTAAAAAGCTTTTCTAAGGAACAAGCACTTTCACATTTTCTTCTTCAGGTACATAAAACAAACTAAATCAAGTCAGACATTTAAAACACTGCTGATATCATCACATGACAATCGCTCATCACATAACCTAATACAACAAACCTAATACAATAACATTGAAACTATATAATAATAATAGCAACACTGTTACTTGCAATAGATAAATAATCAAAAACTTCCAGTTAAAACCTTTTTAAAAACATGTATTTTAGGAGGTACACATCTAATTTCACCTGTGCAGAGGCCTGTATTTTAACTTAGGTCTCAATGGTATCTGTTCATTGAGACCATGTCCCATGTCTGCTCTAAACATGACTATCCATCTGGCTTCCAGTTCCTCTGTTTTATTGTGTATATCCCCTTCCCTCAAACTTTCAAACCTTCTAGCTACACCCATAAACCTGAACTTATGCTGAATATTTGTATTCATAACATGCTTGGCCAAAGCATTACATCTGCTTTGTTTGCCTATGTGATAAATATGCTCTCTAATCCTCTCTTTGAGAGTACGATCCATTTTCACAATATAGAATTTCTTACATAGTATACAATATACCAAATACACTATATGTCGTGTGTCACATGTAGCTTGTATTCTAAATTTATAATGCCGATTTTGATCTCTGTGCAAAAATTCATTACTTGTGTCTATATAGCCACAATATTGACATTTACCACATGGTTTAGTGCCTATTTCACACATAGATGTTTTCTTTTCTCTAGGTATACATAAATGTCTTTTCAAGGATTTAAACTTAGGTTCATTATCTATCCATTTTGAGACCTCCTGATCTGTAATAAGTATCCCCCAGTGTTTATGTATAATATTCATGTATGATCCAACATTACTAAAGTAACTTAGGTGTACTTTTAACTTAGATATGACATCCCTAATCCCCTTATTCTCAGACCACCTCTCCAAATAATGGGGTCTAGCCTTAGTGTGTCTCAATCTAACCACCTCATGAGCTTGTTTCTGCATATCAATTTCACTGTAACCCCTCTCCAAAAGTTCCTTCTTTGTAGTTAACTGTTGATGGAAATCTGTATCTCTCACATTCAATCTAGAGGCTCTAAAAACCTGGATCCTGATAACATTTAAAAGATACTTGACGTGACAGTCTTTCTTATACAAACAT
This sequence comes from Protopterus annectens, assembly GCF_019279795.1. Taxonomy (NCBI): domain Eukaryota; kingdom Metazoa; phylum Chordata; order Ceratodontiformes; family Protopteridae; genus Protopterus; species Protopterus annectens. The sequence goes on along the minus strand of NC_056727.1, from coordinate 78,388,445 downwards.
GTATATATACCCCCTCCTTTTTCAACATTGACTTGAACATCCAAGAAGTTTATTTGCTCATAAGAAATAATAAAAGTAAACTTCAAAAATGTGATAGTTCTATCTATATACCTCTGGAATTCCAGAAACCTCTCTTCTGTACCTGCCCATAAAATAAAGAGATCATCTACAAATCTATTAAGAAACAGTATGTGATCCTGATATGGACCACGTAGTAGAAATTCATGCTCCCACACAACCATGAGAGCATTGGCGTAGCTATTGTCACAGGATGTGCCCATAGCTACATCATTACACTGCAAGTACAGATCTTCACCAGACAGGGACAAATTTCTGTCCAAAATAATCTTCAATAAATTCCTAATTAATAAGATTTTACTTTCTGAAAAATCTGAATACATTTCCATAAACTTGGTTATACTCTCCATTCCTATCATATTGGGTATAACGGTAAATAGAGACACTACATCAAGCATAGCCATTAGGAAATGTCCTTTAGGGGTATTAGCACTAAAAGTGTGGAGATCTCTAAAAAATGTTCTGTATCTCTTAACACATGTTCTCTGCCATTTAAAAGTGGCCTTAATCACTTTTTGATATAAACAGATGCTGGCTCAGTACACCAGTTTCTGCCAGACACTATCGGCCTAATGGGTGGATCGATAGTACTTTTGTGTAGTTTAGGCAAACCTTGAATAATGGGTATAGTGGGGGATTCAACCATAAAGTAATACAGTTGAAAGATATGATTTTAAAGGTATGATTGATAATAATTAATTGTATTACTTTATAGTTGCATCCTTCTTGTATCCACGTTAAGTTTTTTGCCACATGCTCTGGTTTCCTAATGCATCTAAAACATGTTCTGTTTCTACTGTTGGTGAACTGGTCATTCTCCAAGTCAAATGTAAATATAAGTAGTATCTGTGTGTGTGTGTGTGTGTGTGTGTGTGTGTGTGTGTGTGTGTGTGTGTGTGTGTGTGTGTGTGTGTGTGTGTGTGTGTGTGTGTGTGTGTGTGCGTGTGTGTGCGTGTGTGTGCGTGTGTGTGCGTGTGTGTGTGTGTGTGCGCACATGTGTGTGTGTGTATGTGAGACTGCATGCTGGGATGGGCTGGTACCTCCCTCAGGATTACTTTCACTGCCTTCTACCCACTAAGTATGAGTTAGATTCCATTTTTTTCATGACTACAAGCTATATTAAATGTTTTTTTTAGAATGAATGAATGACTCATTCTCTCTGCATGTCTGTTGGTCTGTCCATTTATTTGTCTAGGTGATTCCACTACGTTAGCCTCACAAGTTACAGTGAGTGCAAGCTTTGCATAGTAATTTATGGAATGATTACAAAGTGTGAGGTTTTTGTGCCTTGGAGGAAAGTGTCTACTATAAGGCAATTTGGAATTAGTATGTAGAGAGCCATTATAGTTTAACAGTGAGTTCTGCAATTTGATCCACCAGTGGTGAAATTGCAAAGTATTTTTTTTTACATTTGGAGTTCAGAGAGTGAGATATAACAACTGTGATAAGGTGTCATTTAAAGCATGTGGCTATGCAAGTAGGACTTATATGTGTTGTGAAGTAAAGAGAAAGGCTGGTTTCTGAGGGAATTACAGCAAAGAAGCTTTGAGGTAGGTGGGAGAAGAGAAATGCAAAATTTATGAAAACAGCATTATATTAAAGTAAAGCAGAAAAAGCTACTGATAAAACTCTGAAATGATCTGGGTTGATACTAAAAATGCTAAATTTCTTGTAGAGTGGGTTAAAAAATGTAGCCTTAAGTGTGGGTAGAATAAATCTGGAAAAAAGAAGCACAGTGAGATATGCTGTTAATCAGAACTAAGGTGGCAAGTCTAACCTCATGTCATAGCTGGACAAAGCCCTTAACTGCAACCTTGGTGACATCGTTTCAAAAGGCTGGGTGGTAGAATGAAGGGGCATGATCCCTCACCTCTTCTGGGAAGTAGAATTGGCTTTCATACATTCCTGGCCAAACTGAGCAGTATGATCTCCCTTGTGGAGATGAAAGAGAGAGAGAGAGACCACTATGCATAAGCCACATGGTGCAGAAGGGCTGATTTGAGTGACTTCCTGTTGTGGAACTGAGGGGTCATCCTCCATGGATGGATCATTGCATGCCCCTCCTCTGAACTTATCCAAGTGCAAGTAGTCATGGCTGGGAAAAATGCAAGAAAGATGTGAATTGCCCCTGATGCCTGTCTAAGTGACAGGACCTGCTGGACAATCATCCTTTTGGCCAGGAGAATGATGATGATTCACAATAGGAGGTGGTACAAAACTGCAATAAAAAAAGGAAATAAGATAACACTGTCAGTCAGGCAGTGTAATGCAACTATGTGAACGAGCTTAGAATTTATATGAGAAGGGGTATATAAATAGATACAGAAGGCACGATCATAGGCTACTGAAGGCATTCAGAGTTATAAAACTTTATAACTTGCTTAAATTATGGAACCATTTCTGGCCTCATCAAAAAACAAGGATGAAGTCCACTAATTCAATGAAAAAACAAAACAGTATTAGCAGAAATCAGTTCTATAATAATGGTAGAAGACATGCATAGTCCCTACAGGCAAGGTTACATAGATTATGGCAGAAAAGGCCCTTCCCTCAGTCTTCTTGGAGGAAATATTAAACAGTATCTATGTTGCAATTATTTATAACTAGCTACTTAGGGAATATAAAATAATGGGTACCAGTTGACCAGTACTTTCCACAATACATCTCAATCAATATGGAATCCACACAGGACTGTTAACTTGGTCCCATTTGTATACTCCTCATCAGTTCACACAATTGCAGTACACCTAACCTATATAAAATTATTACATGATGAAGACATGGCTATCTGGGCTTCAGGTCAATACATTTCCCACCTCTCAACAAAAGTGAAAAATGACTAGGCCCAGTTCTGTCGGGAAGTTCACAAACATAAACTGTAAGTTAGCATAAGAAAGACATGGAGTTTTGCTTTCTGCTAAATAAAAAAGATAAGCCATGTATAAAGAAAGGCTAATAGGGCCAGAAGAGAACTCATTTCAATTAGTACATGTCATTCTATACCTAGAAGCACGGTTCATAGGTTCATAGGTTGGTACTAGGCTATCGGACCTAGGCCTCTACAAGCCTAGCCATAACAATTCCCTGGATATTTCTTCCCACAATATTTACTTCTCTGGACCCCTGTCTAGCAGGGTGACTGACATGATCCCCGGGGTGAATTTCCTTTCTCCCATCCAATAATCAAAGTGCTTTTTGAAGAGGGCCAAGGAGGCACTCTGCTTGACTTATATGGTCAGTCTATTCCAGAGTATGGGGAGTCTCTGGGTCAGGAACCTATCCCTCCAGCATGTTTTGTTCATTGTGATGACAAGGTTTAGATCCCTGGAGCATGTGGCTCTGAGGGATTGGGATTTCTTTAAGTGGAGCATGTCCAACAGCTCAGGGTTTGACATGGCCTTGTATGTTAAGCAGAGATCACATATGAGTTGACGATATGCCACAGAGTATAGTTTGAGTTTTTTTAGATGGTCAGCATATGGCATCTGCTTTAGGCCTGTGATTATTTTAGTGAGGTATTTCTGTGGGCTTTCTAGCTTTTGCAGATGTCTTGAGAGGTACATACCAAATGGGGCATTATACTCTATAATGGGTCTAATGAGGGATGAGTACAGTGGGACAATGACCTCCTTTTTCTGGATGAAAAGCCCTAAGTGATTAGGTGTGTCACATAGAAAGATTTCCTGACTGTTGTGGTGATGTGGTTATCGAAAGTGAGACCACTGTTCACCTGTGTCCCTAACTCTCTCATCACACTTTCAATGTTTAGTGTACTACCACCTATGTGGTAATTCATGGGTAAATGTTTTTTCCAAAGGGGATAACTATACATTTCTTGGCATTAAGCTTGAGCCCATGGCTCTGGCACCAGGCATCTGTTTCTGTTAAGGCCCTTTTGTAGAATATCCGCATCATTTGGGGATTCACTAATGGCTCCCAGTTTGCAGTTATCTGTGAACTTTGTTAGCCAGAGTCCCTTAGTGTTGGCCTGTATTTCAGAGAAGTAGATGCCAAACAAGAGTGGTCCCAGGACTCAACCTATCTAGACCTTGCCAAGGCCTTATACACCATTCCCCATTAATCCCTACATCACCCAGTGGGTTGCTAACTGGCTTACTGATAGAACCCACACTGTAAAAGTAGCCGATTCCAAATCCAGCTCCAGACAAGTGACAAGTGGAGTACCTAAGGGTTCAGTCCTGGGATGGCTCTTGTTTGGCATCTACTTCTCTGAAGTACAGGCCAACACTAAGGGACTCTGGCTAACAAAGTTCGCAGATGACTGCAAACTGGGAGCAATTATTGAATCCCCAAATGATGTGAATACTCTACAAAAGGGCCTTACAGAAACAGATGCTTGGTGCCAGAGCCAAGGACTCAAGCTCAATGCCAAGAAATGTATAGTTATCCCCTTTGGGAAAAAACATGTACCTGTGAATTACCATATAGGTGGCAGTACACTAAACACCGAAAGTGTTATAAGAGACATAGGGACACAGGTGGACAGTGGTCTCACTTTCAATAACCACATCGCCACAACAGTCAGGAAATCCTTCTATGTGACACACCTCATCACTCAGGGATTTTCATCCAGAAAAGAGTAGGTCATTGTCCCACTGTACTCATCCCTCATTAGACCCATTATAGAATACAATGCCCCATTTAGTATGTACCTCTCAAGTCATCTGTAACAACTGGAAATGCCGCAGAAATACCTCACTAAAAGAATCACAGGCCTAAAGCAGATGCCCTATGCTGACCGCCTCAAAAAACTCCAGCTTTACTCCGTAGCATATCACCTAGTCCGAGGTGATCTCTGCCTAACATATAAAGCTATGTCAAACCCAGAGCTGTTGGACATGCTACACCTAAAGAAATCCCAATCCCTCTGAGCTACATGCTCTAGGGACCTAAACATTGTCACCACAATAAACATGACGTGCTGGAGGGATAGATTCCTGTCCCAGAGATGTCCCATACTCTGGAACAGGCTACCCATCAATGTCAAGCAAAGTTCTTCATTAGCACTCTTTAAGAAAAATCTTGATGAGTGGATGGGAAATAGGAAATACACCCCAGAGATCACTTCTGTGTCTCTGCTAGACAGTGGCACAGGAAAATAACTTTCTTGGGTGCCGTAAGCCAGGGAACCTTGTTGGCTAGGCTTACGTAGGCCCTTGGGACGATAGCCTAGTACCTACCTATGAACCTATGAACCTAAGACTAATTTTATATAGCCCACACAGAACCTGGTGCTGCCATTCTTTTTCAGTACCAGCACCACTGGGGAGGCCCAGGGAATGCTGGACTCCTGAATTACCCATAGTTACAACATTTCCTGTATCTCCTCCCTCAGACTCTGTTTGTCTCTCTCAGGCACCCTATAAATGACCTGCTTAATAGGCCTTTGGGGTCCTGTATCCACATGGTGCTGCACCAGGTGGGTACACACTGATTTCCCAGTGAACATGTCTCCAAACTCCTGTAACACTGCTCGGATTTCTCAAACCTGGGTAGGGGATAGCTGCTGGGACACTGATACCCCTTCCACTGAAGTGTCAGTCCAAGCCTCACTTAGGAGGTCAGTCACCCCTCAGACTCCTTCTGACATCCACTGCAAATGCTCAGCACAAGGGCCTATCTATCACGGTAAGGTTTCATGTTAACATGGTACAATTTATGCCCCTGCCTCCTGCCTAACAGTTCTACCATATAGTTAACATCACTGACCTTCCTTACCACCTTGAAGGATCCCTCCCAAGCTGTCTGCAGCTTGTTCTGTCTGAAAGGAATGAGAACCATTACCTGCTGCCCTACAGCTTACTCTCTGGCTCAAGCGTTCCTGTTATACCAGACCTTTTTCTGCTGTTGCGCTTCTACCAGGGTCTCTGGGGCCAAATGCATGCATTCCCTCAGCCTTGACCTGAGGTTTAGGACATATGCCACAACAGACTCCTTGTGGGATTCACACTCACCCTCCCACTCATCTCAAATCAAATCTATAGGTCTCCTGACCCTATGCCCATACATCAACTCAAAGGGTGAAAAATGTGAGGATTCTTGGGGAACCTCTCTGTAAGCAAACAACAGATGAGCAAATATTTGTCCCACTCCCTCTTGAATTGGTCTGCAAATGCCCATCATTTTGAGTGTAGAGTTTAACCTCTCAACAAAATCATTAGTCTGGGGATGGTAGGGGATGATCTTTAGCTGGTTCACCTCACAGTGCTTCCACAGACAAGCCAGCAGGACTGACATGAAATTGCCACCTCTGTCAGTCAATATTTCCTTTGGAAAACCTATCCTGCAATTTCCTAACAAAGCATTTGCCACCTTTTTGCCTCAATGGAGGACAGAGCTACCACCACATGGTATCTTGTAGCATAATCTACTACCACTAGGATATACTTTTTCCCTGTGGAACTTGGGTTACTCAGAGGCCCCACAATATCCATAGCTAACTTCTGGAATGGCTCCTCAATCCCAGGCAAAGGCATCAAAAGAGCTTTCACCTTGTCTCCTGTCTTGCCTACATTTTGGCACTGCTTACAGTTCCTACAGTATCCTGTTATATCTCTAGAAATCCCAGGCCAATAAAAGTTCTGCATAATACATCTCTTGATATGCTTTATGCCCACATGACCTGCAAAGGGAATATCATGTGCTATGGCAGATGGTAGCCTCTGGGCATTAACAACTGTTGTATTCTCTCACCCTCTACCTCTCCCTCAGGGGTCCACTCCCTATACAGTAACCCTTTGTCCCAGTATACAGATACCTCTTCCATTGAGAATCAGGTGCCTCACTAGCTACCTCTCTCGGGCCTTGTAATATAGGGTCTGAAAGCTGAGCCTATCTCAGCTGTCTCTTAGTAACCCTTCCCAGCTCGCCTTCTACAGGAAGTCTGTTATCCTCTGGCACTGGTACCTCATTGTCAACCTGGATACTACTACTCTCCTCTGCTCTTGCAGAAACTCTGTCCAAGGGAACATCAGTACCCACAAGTAGCTGTTTCTTACCTTCAGTCTCACTGCTACAGGGAAGTTCCCTCCCTGAAGTAACCACATTACCAGTCCTGTCTGCAAGTGTGTAATCTGTCTGGTTCTCCCCAAGCTACCAGACCAATATGCTTGTCTACAAGCCTGACTGCGTGTAACTGCATGAACACACGGTACTGGATTATCAAAATCATTCCCTATCAGGACATCTGCAGGTATAGCCTAAAAAACACCTACTTGCTGCCTTCCTTTTCCACCCTCCCAATCAAGGTGAACCTTAGCCAAAGGTTTTTAAAATGGGGCCCCTCCTAAAGCTCTAACTGGAGTAGACTACCCAAGCAGTAGTGCTCCTCTGCGTCCATTGCAGGCTTCATAATGGTTAGGCCAGAGGCTGTGTTTCTCTTAGCAGTGGCCTATTTTCCATCCACTAAGATAGGATGTAACCTCTTGCGGTAGTCTGGCACCCCTGTTGTATCAATACAACATACTGCTGGCATTCTGTCATTCACACTTACTGGGTCTCCCACTTTTGCTCCCCACCTTGCCTCCATGGACATCTATATGATACATGGCCTCACTAGCTGCATTTAGAACATTTAACCCTTGTTCCTGGATGTGTACCTGAAATAGTGGCTTCACCTACTACTGGTGGACTCTGTTAGGACAGTCTGGGCTGCCCACCATGGGTTCCCTTAGACCAATGAACAGCACTGGGTGTCCCTTTCCTGTGCAGTGATGCCCTGCTTGCTAGGTATAGGTCTCCCCTTTTCCTCAACTCATCTGCAGTATTGCATTGTCTATCAGCTAACTGGATTTTCATGTCCTCAGGCAAAGTACTAAGGGCTTGTTCCCTCATCAAAAGGTCTACCAGTCCATCAAAAGTAGTGTCTTGACATCCGCTCACCCACCAATGATAATAAGTGCTTAGATCAGAAATATATTCACACACACTTTCATCTGCCTTGTGTCTATGCTCACAAAACATTTCCCTATAAGCTTCAGGAGTTAACTTAAAACATTCTAGCAAACAGTTTTTTACAATATTATAATTTAAGCAATCAGTATCAGACAATTTAGAAATAGCAGTTACAGTTTTACCATGGAGTAAGGGGGTCAGGAACCTTCGTCAGCTTTATACTGTTTACATACCATTTCAAACATATGAATTAAACTATCAAAATTATTCCCCTCTGTAAATTGTGGAAGAAATTTACTGGCCTTTGTTGCTTCTGGGGTTCAGTTACTCCCTTCCCTATTACCTCCATGACTCTGGTGAAGACTCCGCTTATCCTTTTCATGTTGCCTCTGCCTCTCATTCTCCTAAGCTTCCAGGTGCCACAGTTTCCCATTTTCCTCACCCTTCAGACATTACAATTTCTCATTTTCCTCAGCCTCTAGACTTTTCAGTCTCTCTGCTGCTTCTATTTCCAAATGCTTGGCTGCCAACTCATGTCTCTTTAACTCCTGATGGATTTTTAAGTCCTCTGTGAAAACGTTGAACTGTACATTTTCCGAGAGTTATATATCTCCAAGGCCAGCATGGTTGTCTTCCTGATTGCTGGGGTATAATGCAGCTTTACCCAAAGCTGCAATCATTTCCTGCTTTAGTCAGGTTACCATGCAACAGTCCTCTAGCCTGGCGCATCTCAGCCAAGTGGCTCCTTGTCAGCTTGCCATACTCCTCTGCTGACATGCTTGCCTGCTCTCCCTGACTAACTAAGCTAACAGTGAAATAAAACAAGTGTGGCATGAAACTCTGAATGTTTACTGTGTGGCTGAATGAGAGTACAATCACCTTCCTTAGTGACCACTTTCACAGGCTACAGGAATTCAATATCCACTCCATAACATCACCGATTAATATGTGATGTGGATATCCCACCACTGCCACCAATTAATATGTGATGCCCCTGCACCAGCCCAGTAATCAAGTACCCTCAATCCTCACCAGTGGCAACAGCTAGGGGATGTACACATTGGGAGGATGACAAGTACACACACAAAGTAATGTACACTTTCCCTTAAGAGCACACAGAGATCACAGACTTTTCCCTCTTTCTCCAGATCCCCAGTAAGACTCCCCACTGGCACAGCTATAGGGTTAATATCTCAGCTTAGGGGCCAGGCCAATACATGAAACACCCTCTTTGCCTAACCAGTGCTTTTTGTCCCTGCCCAGGTACCTGACACACACACATTTTGAGATTTGATTTATATACAAACACAAACACAGCTGGGGAAGGTTGGCACAGGTTTGCTAGCTATGCCCCCTTCTGACCAGACTATAAGGTAGTTTCCACTGCTACCAACCCCTCTTATCAGCTACTATAAGGCCCTTACAAATGGTGTCCAATCCCATTGGGTAATGTTACTATAGCCAAATGGCAGTTTTGACTAAGCTCCAGGCTATTAGGAGTGGCCTGTAAAGTGTCACCAAATACATATGCCAGTACTCTAAGAGCTTAAATATGTCTCACAAATATCAGCCACAAAGATAGGTTTAAATATATTTAATAATAAATAATAAAAGAACAACACAATACTCAGTAACTCAACACAGTGACTTCAGAGTTCAAAATCACAGCAAATATTTTAAAACAACATTGCTGGATGGTCTCAAATAAATACAGAAAATATCTAAACTAATCTTTACTACATTCCTATCTATATCTAAAAGAGATACTATGCCCTAGATCTTACTTACAGACAGTAAAAACAAATGTCTCAGAACACAGTCAGCAATAAGCGTTAGCTCCACAAACACTATTTTATTAACTTAATTAACAGGCAGGAAAATTATTCAGTATAATTCACTAGAAAACTGTAATTCATTAGAAAAGAAGGATAGACAAGCACTTTCATCTCTGACCATTCAGACACTTTTTCAAAGTACTTAATTTAAGAAAAAATGTTTGTAGAGGTAACCCTTATTAATGACTGTGTTCTGAGTCATTCGTTTTTACTATTTTGGTTGGTGGTTTTCATTTTGAATTACTTACAGACAGGCAAGTGCAGATGATGATGATGAGTGGATGTTCTTGCGAGGTCCAAGACAAAATACAAAATGCACAGTCTCTCTCTCTCTCTCTCTCTCTCTCTCTCAGAAAGTTCTTAAGTCAATATCACATTTTACTGCTGGGCCAGCTTGGATGACATCACTCTTTGTCCTATGACTTCAGTTCCCAGGCTAAACAGAAACTTAACAGAATGTAACATCTCTGTATGAGAAATACATATTTCTCAGATCTTGTAAGTCATAAAACAATAAAATACTTACCTAATCATTACTTTTATTTCAAGACAATAGTAAAACTTCTAGCTTTAGACATTGCATCTACCATTGAACTGAAAGGTGAGAGATAACATCTTTTGTTTATGGTCCAGCTATAAAGTAACTTAACCTCAACTATTCTTAAGTTCTGCAAGTTATTCTTCTTTGTTCCAGCAGTGTATGCTGTGGTTACTATTCCTGAAGCTTAGTACATAAAATACAATTCTGTATAACTGATTGCAATATTCACAAATGACATAGAATTATTTACAAAATCCAGATAGCTGGGCTGGCAGCATGACAGTGGTTGTCTAGTTCCTTCATTTTGATATTTCTTAAACTGTTTTTCTGGTGTGCATTGGTTAATAGTACAGAATATAGTGGTATTCATCAGTAGTACATTATACTATTTAGTTGGTATACATTCCCATTTTATTAAGGTTAGACAAGAATATCCAAAGGTACTTCATAATGAGCTTTTTTAGCCTTAGTATCAATGGCACCTAGGTTGTGTCTGCAAATGCATGGTCCTTGGTCTGCAGCACATAGAAGAAATGCATGAATGAGTAGTCTTGTTCCCAGGAGCTTGCATAAGGCCCACTTTGGTATGAATACCTGGATAGCAGTTAAATGTTTTTCTTGGAATGTGAAGGAGATTCTACTGCTATTAATGCATTTGCTTTAATTACATTTTCTTTTGAAAGCTAATGTTCAGTTGGAGCTCCTACAAGAAGAAAAGTTGAAATGTGGCAAGGAAGGGACAAATGCATGGTCCTTGGTCTGCAGCACATGGAAGCAATGCGTGAATGAGTAGTCTTGTTCCCAGGAGCTTGCATAAGGCTCACTTCGGGATGAATATCTGGATAGAGGTTAAATGTTTTTCTTGGAATGTGAATGAGATTCTACTGCTATTAAGGTGCATGCTTTAATACATTTTCTTTTGAAAGCTAATGTTCAGTTGGAACTCCTACAGGAAGAAAAGCATGAAATGTGGCAAGGAAGGGACGTCTCTAGGAAGTTGGAGAGGGCTAATTCTTTTTCCCAGCATGACCTCTGTGATGGGCGGATTGGCCATGTAGCTGCATGCCTCAGTTAACTGGAGAGTAAAAACCACCCTAAAGGATCATGAGGGTAGATGGCTGATTGCAGTTTACAGATGGCACATATTGTAATACTGGCCATTTTTACAGGGCTAATAATAAGGATGTGGTTCTACTTTCCAGCTTTCATAAAGCTGTACTGGCAGTCCACCAGGACCACTCCCCATTATTGATAGGGAGACTTTAATATTGTTATGGATCCTGTTCTAGACAGGATCCAATCAAGTACTATAAGACTAGACAAAGTCAAAAAGGCTCTGGCTGTATTGGAAAGGGATGTTCTTTTCGAGGATGCCTGGTGGGTATTGCATGCTGAGGATCTGGAATGCACCTACTAAGCTTGGAGGTGGGGTGGCAGCAAGTCACATAGACCTCTGGCTTATTGATATAGTTTATTGGAGATGATTGGGCAATTTCTGATTACTCTGGAGCCATGCTTGGGCCATTCTATTGTAAGGTTCTCAATTAAATTAGGGGAAGGCAAGGTGTCCTAGCCTGTATGGAAATTAGATCCACTTTTGTTAAAAGGCAAGGATCATTGATCTTTTTTTTTTTTTTTTTTTTTTTTGTGAGAGCAGGACTGTGAACCTTTGGAGTGGAGTGGGGAGGGAATGTTCACAAGAAAACTTGTTTAAGTGGTTAGCCTCCAAAGATAAGAGCAAGGGATGGTCCTGGACACTGCACTCTCATCTAGAACAATTGTGTGCTCAGCTTTATAATGCAGGTAACATGATAGGGAAGCTGGAGGCTAGGTATAAAACAAATAGATGTCAAGACAAGAAATGATAGTTAGAGCTTAAAAGCATGAAACAACACTATAGGCAATGGCAGTCCTCCAAGATTGTGGCTTACTGGGAAAGAATTAGGTTGTTTTACAGGGTCAATGGCATAATGTCCCACAAACTTTTAGCCAGTAAATGCAAAGTGAAGAGTGAGGAAGCAAGTATCAGGGGTCTCAAAGATAAATAATTTAATCTCACAACGGACCCAAGTAGATCTTTTAGTGGAAGATTACAACTGTACAGTTAGTCAGAATACTTGTGAAGCAAATGTGGTCTTGGATATGGAACAGCGGTGGCTTTTCCTTATGTCTGCCTGAGGAGGATACATGAAAACTGGTCAAGGCAATATCTCTGCTGGGAATTTTACAAGTAATAAATGTGCTTTGGGTTAAGATGGGGGCAGTGCCCAATAGCATTTGCATTGGCCATTACAATTTATTCAAGAAACAGCTCATACTCCCATTGTTAAATTTATTCAAACACACCAAAAAAGAGGGGAGGTTTCCTGTGACAATGGTAAAAGTTAGTGTAATTATATAACTAAAACTGAACAGGGATGGTGTAGACCCATCTAATTACGGGTGTATATATTTCATTGATAGCGACCTTAATATTTATGCCAAGAGTCTGGCTCAAAAATTTGAAGGTGCTTCTCCTCATGGTTATAGGTTCAAATCACTTGGGGTTTATCAAAGGAAAGCAAAGGGGAGCTTATGCATTTAGGACAATGCTGATTGTACAGACAGCGTGTCAGAAAGAGGATACTGTAGGCAGGGCACTTATGATACACTTCCAAAAATCCTTTGATTCAATTTATTGGAACCTTGTATGGAAAGCAAAGCATCTGCTAGTAAATCCTGAGGATTTTTGTAAGTGGTGCCAGTTGCTATACACTTTCCAAGCTACCTCTGTGGCTATGAATGAGATCTCCTCAGACTTTTTTTTTTTAATTGAGATGCAGTTTTAGACAAGTCTGCCCTTTGTCTCTACTTCTGTTTGTTATAGCAATGGCAGGGGTTGACTCTAAACTAGAGAAGGCCCTGTCTTCTTGCAAAATAAGTCTCAAGGACAAATCATTCCTGTTTACTACCTGGTTTGCTGATGACTACATCCTGTGGCTAAAGGAGCTCCATCTGTCTACCAGTAGCACTCGAAATGTCTTAGATGGTCTTCCTACAATCACAGGCATATTGGTTAATAGGCTAAAGACAGGACTTTTCCCCCTAACTCACAATTCTTCATATCTGTGTAGCAAATCCCAAGATTTATTTTGTTAGCTGTTTATTCGCCGTAAATACCTAAGCATGTTAATGGATTTGGATATTACTAGGGTTGTGGAAATTAATCTCTAACCTTTAGCCAATGAGCTCAGGGGCAAGCTAGATGATGGAAAGGGTTGAAGCTCCCTTTATAAGTAGAATCCAGTTGATCAAAATGTGGATTCTTTCCAAGGTATATTTGTATTGTAGACCTATCCATGTCACATTTGCTGCATAGCTGGATAGAACCCAAGAAAACTGATTTCCAGTATCCTTTGGGATGGAAACCCAATGTGTGTTAGCAGGAAAAAACTGTACATTCCTAAATCAATGTGGAGTTTTGGCATTCTATGCCTATGTAGGTATGGGTTCACCACAGTTGGATAGTACTATGTGAGAGCCAGGCAAAAGAGGCACAATTTACCATGGTCTGTCACTGAATTTAGACTGTATGTGCACTCTGGGGCCAGAAAGAAAGTACCCCACCATTCAACGTATGAGATCGAGTGAGTTTGACTCTAGGGTATGACTTGCAGATTTCCACAAGGAATAAAATGAATGCCAGACTTTTCACATACCATTTTCTGGTACAATCCTGTCATGGTAATTGATTGATGATCTATATTTTGGAATCACAGCATTAAACAGTTTTTGAGATTGAGTTTGATAAAAAATAAATTCCCACTAACTGATATTAAATGATGGGAATATTTTCAGTTGAGTGCATGTATCGAGGAAATATATAGGATATCTAGGATTGAAAAGGATAAGCAGGATAAGGAGATCATGACATGTGTCAAGACTGGCCCATCAAGAAGGGGCTGACACAGGTTGAAAGTGTTGTATGGTTTTGTGTGGGGTTGCCAAATACCACTATTAGCACACCCATTAAATATGTGGAATAGTATGTTAATTATTCCAATAACCTCAAGTGAGTAGATAGGTTGATTCAAGTGCCTGAGCTTAGGTTGCTGGTCTTCCAAAGCCATACTTGTGTTGGCCAATGTGTTCTATCAATGGCAACTAACACCTTGCTCCCTCATATGAGTTTAGAGAAAGAGGCCAATGTTAATGATGTGGGCAGCTGGAGGCAGACAACTTTCATCTGATATGGACAGGTGCCCAAGAAAGATCTGTGTGTTGATTAGTTAGTCACAGGAGAGAGTGAGGATTGAGGAAAAATGTACCCAATAATGATAAGCACAAGTTCTGGCTTTTCAATATTTCTTATTACAGCTATGATCGTCAGATAACAGAATATGTTTGAATTACAGTGGTGGTAGTCACACTGATTTCTGCTGTTTTCACAAACTGGAAAGGCTTTATATCTGATTGGTGGTCTTTAATGTTATAGTTAAAGTATAGGCTTAAAGCATGGACTAGGAAAGCAAAAAAGGGTCCAGCACCAAATAGGAGTAAAAGGCTACATTTATTGATATAGATAAAATAAAAAACAAACAGGCATACCGGTTTCGGCAGAACAAAATGCCTTCTTCAGTCAACTGAGGAAGGCATTTTGTTCTGCCAAATCTGGTATGCCTATTTGTTTTTTATTTTATCTATATCAATAAATGTAGCCTTTTACTCCTATTTGGTGCTGGACCCTTTTTTGCTTTCCTGGTACTTTTGGTTTGGTCCATGCACCTAGTCCTACGTGCGTGTTTTTTGGAATATAAAGCATGGACTAGCCTAAAAATTGACTCACAAGACTACAATTGATTGTTTACACCTGTAAGACTTATGAGATTTATTCCAGAATAATCTTGTTTAAAATGTTCTGGTTAGTTATGAACTTTTACAGGGGGTGCCTTCCATCTTGTTACCAAGGGTATATGAAATTTACAATATTCAATGTACATTGTTTGGATGTGCTATGCTAATGGATTCTTTTCAACTGGCTTGTTTTTACATTGAGTATTGCTTTTTCTATGTTGGACAATAAAGCAATTAAAAAAATCATGAAATTCTATCCCTGTCACACTCAAACTGAAAGATGGTTAATAACTTTCAAAACTCAGCTTTAACAGTGCCTTAACAACATCTAGCATTGTATATGTTCTACACCCAGAAAAGCTAACCAAGATTTTCACAACTTCATGGCTACTTCTCTCAGAACATCTACAAAAGACCCTTTATGCAGTGAATATTTCTATCAATCTTCTCTCCTTCCTTCATGTATCTCTCCTTTACCATCCAACTCTTTCTTTCTCCTTCCTTCATACTCAGCCCATCCACTTTTTCACCATAACTAATAACAATTTGTGAGGATTACTCCTCCAGTATACTACAGTTTACTTCTTATTCTTAACTAGTTTTCTTTCAATATTTTTAATTCCCAAGAATAAATTGCTTTTGCAAACTGAATTAAAATTATTTGAAGCAGTGCTATAATCTATGGTACAATTTCATGTAAGCATGTTTGTTGCTAGCTGTACTATCAAGGAAATACATAATTTGTTTTCTCAATTTGTTAAAAGACTCTCAGTGGATACAATAAACTCGCCTAAATGGAGTTTACATACTTCAGTGGTGAGCAGCAATGGTGATTACATATTCAAGCAATATACCGTGTTTAAATGTAAACAAGCACAGTTTTGTGGCCAGCAACAGTGCTGCTTACCAGGAAATCATGTAAAGCAACATGGATAGCATATTTTTTTGCCTTAGAGCAAACTAGCTTAGTGGGATTGCTTGGAATGCCATATGATTAACAGGGTTTATCATATAGCCAAGTATATAGTCCAAACACATTACAGGACAGTGTATACAGTGCAAAGTATTATGGAATCCCATTCCAGACATTCTGTACAAAATATGTGTAAATGATCTGTAAGGGTACATGGACTGCCTTGCCAAATAAACAGTCAGGAGAAGTGTGTGCATTCAATAGGGACATACAGAGGAACTGTAGAAATGAACATAGGGAAAGAGGACAGGTGAAGAAGCACCATAATGTACAGCAGCTGAGGCCATGTAAATGGAAGACAGTTGTAGCAGGAAAGCTAATCACATGGAACAGTACTGATTGAACAGTGAAAATGTATATTATGTGATTCTCAGACAAGATGACATAACAATGGAGTAGATGTCATTCTGATGGAAGCATCCTGACATGAACAATGGAGAGGACATCTGTCAGGGATGTTATATACAAAAGAGGGTTGGGTGCATATTGTGAAGCTGTGCAAAGTGATTTGGATTAATATGACTGTATTGTCAGCAGAGGTCTCCAACAAGTGGGACACAGTTACAGGCTCATGGACACCAGTAAAAGAAGCACAAACAATCATGGACAATATCAGAATAATACCACCAGTAATCCCATGACATATGTGATTCTGATTTATCACTGATGGTTCTGCACAAACACACTTGTACAACTACTGTGACATGTCAGGAATCTATGAAGGTGAACAGGCACACTGTCCTGACACTGTAACATTTGCTGGAGGTGTTACAAGAGACACTGCTATACCTGTATGTGACATTATGATCAATACAGACTAGATGACTGGTGTGCATGGCAGACATGTATGGCACAATCCACACTGTCACAAGTGTAACAAAGACATCAATATTGTCAAACAGCTATGCATGTACTCTTTGCATCACCAGAGCTGGTATCACACATGCATCTGGTATAACATCTTGCTGGGGGTCTGCACCATCAGGCATTGATGTTTATGCAACAAAAAGAATACCTAGGTATGGCCAATAAGATGTGTGACAGCTCATTGTGGGAAAGGCTGTTCCCTTCAGTTACATATTACTGAAAGATGTGAAGGGAGATACATGAAAAAGTATGCATTGTACTCAGTTATTGGTTGATGAAGGCTGTGACCTATGGGGGTATTATGGCCTTTGATGTAGATGTCCTTTGATGTGGATGTCCTGCACATACTCAGTAGTTGTGTTGCATACAAGGGAAAAGTCACCACTTTGGCCACATGTTGGTGGATGTTCCATGCACCATCTACCCCAGGACACAGGTCACATACCAATTGGTCTGCTTATAGGGTGAGATGGCTACATTAACCTTGGGTTCTCTGTTTGTTTTCATAATGTAACAAATCCCCCCATGTTTTTGTTTCATCTCATGTGTTGTCATGGCTGTGGCAGCAGTCTTTGGTGTGTGTTGATAGTGTCTGTATCATACTAATATCACAGCTGGAGTCAATGATTGCCCACAATCTGTTGTCCCCCAGACAGCTGTTTGGACACAAGATATGTATGTCATTTTTGTTGATTGTGACTTAAATAATGGACAGGAAAGAGCCTAACAGACAGCCCTGATGTATGGACCTGATCACTGAACCCAAGATGTAGGTTACCTCACACATTTCAACATATTTAGATGCCACATATGTGATCCAGTGGTCTACCCCCTTGGTGATATAAGTGTTTATGGACACATCAGACAGTGTTGATTGAATACATCAATGTGGATTTGTGTCAAATGCCTTGGCCTGGTCAAGTTCCAGAGGATGATAGTGTTGTCATCACTCATTCCCTCGATGACCTCTTTGAGGACAGCTAATAGATGAAACAGGCATGGATGCAGCATTAACAACTCACACATGTGTGTTGCACACAGCTGGGATATTACTAGTGTCCATTTAAAAAAGGTCCATCATGACATGGTCTACCTCACAGATGAGGAGAGTCAGGATGTGTCTATACATGCATGCATCAGGTGTTGTTCCCACCTCCAAAAAACTCAGCTGGATGAATATTGATATACACCCTTCTACAGGAACATAGTCTGTCTGGAAGATGTATTGAAATGTGTATCCATCTGCGTCAGGAAGGTGTATGTTCTGAGTCATACTACAGGCAATCTGTAATGTTGTAACAGCCCATTGATCCTGTGTGATAGGCATGGATAAAGTTAAGACAGTGAGTACTGCCTATCTTGATATGGCATAGGGTTTGAACACAATCCCTCAGTCGGGTATCATTGAGCAACTCCCCCATCTGAGGATTAACCCTTACATCACTAGATGGTGAAGCAATTGGCACACTGACAGAACACATACTGTGAAAGTTGGTAAATCAACCTCTACTAGTAGAGCAGTCACCATTGGTATACCCCAATAATCTGTGCTGGCCCCTTTACTGTTTGGAATCTATTTCTTGACAGTCCAGGCTAAAGTATACAGCCTGTGGCTTGCCATGTTTGCTGATTCTTACATATTGCGTGCAAGTAAGTCCACTAATAATGTTATCATACTACAGGAGGGGCTTACACAGAGAAATGATGGGTGCCAACGCCACATGGTCTACAACTAAATGCAAAATGAGTCATTATTTTGGCATTCTACAAAGTGGAATTCCTCAGTAATTACATCATTGGCAACACTCCCCCTATGGTGAAACCCAGTGGTGCAAGACCCGGGAACACACATAGATAGCAAGCTGAACTTCAACCAATCCAGACAAAAGCAACAGGACACTGCTGTGTGTATATAAAACTGGATTAAAATTTAATCAAAGTAAAAAACACAAGGTAAGCGCTTTCGGGATTCACCCTTCATCAGACAAAAACACATTAAACAAACAACATTTTTAAAAGATAAAACAACCAATAGCATCCAACACATGGCTTCAAATTTAGGGCTATTGTTAATATTAGGTTGAATAATAGGGGGGGGTGTCAAACATTTGACAGCTTTGGCTGAATCCAAATGGATTATTGAATTCATGGCACACAGGGAACCGGGATTAAATGATGTAATACCAATTAAACCCACCCTTCTAAATAGGTGGGTTTTTCTTTACATGCCGGTATAAAATGCTCTCTCTAATGTCAAGCAAGTGCACAAACACACACACACACACACACACACACACACACACACACACACACACACACACACACACACACACACACACACACACACACACACCAGTTCACTGCAGTGAGATCAGAACCCCTACCTAAGTACACCAACTATAGAACTCTTTTTAAGGCAAGTGCCACAGCTGAAGTCTGAGTTGGACAGTGTCAGACAACACTTTATAGGTGATGACATTAGCAGTGTCTGGTGAGGAAAAAATGGTAATTGCAGTGTCCCACATGCTGATGTAAAATTCTCTCTCTAATATCAAACAAGTGCACAAGCACACACACAGCCTAGTTGACTGCAGTGAGATCAGAATTCTTTCTATCTAGGTGCAGAGACTACAGAACTCAGTGCTTTATGCAAGCACAATAGCACAAGTCTGACTTTTACAAGGCTGCATGACAATTTATAGTGGATTATCTCAGGACTGGATGTTGGAGAGAAGATGTTAAGAGGCTTGCATGAAATGAATATACACACTAAGCCAAGTGGAGGAGGGGCATTGACTACAACTCTGATCTGAGATATGTAACAATATCCTGTTTTTTTGGCTTATTTATACTGGTTATTGCTTCTAGAAATTTATATATAGCCCTTTTTACTGCCTGCTGCATACTTTTTACTGTATTTTATTGCTATTAACTAATCTGCACAGTTAAACTAGAACTGTTTGCCTTACAGTGCCTGAGAAAAAATGTTTACTGTCACACTCTTTGTAAAGATTTATAGCTAGTTTCACTGTGTTTCACTGTGCTCCTTTATCAGTTTAAAAACTTTCATTTTGCGGCTCACTGCTGTGATAAACATTTCTGTAGTGTTTATTGTCTAAAAGAATGTAGGCTACTAGCTTTAGTATTGTTCCCCCCCCCCCTCCGTTGGTGTCTTGCTGTTATACTTGATGGCTTTGCAGTTGCCCACCCTACTGTTAATTTGAAAAGGCCAACCCACTTAGTTTCTTTCCTTCTGTTCCTCCTTTCTCCCTTTCTTAAAAAAATGCCTGAATCTCCTTGTGTTCTGACTGTGCTTCTCAAACATTTCGGAAATATAGAGTATATTTTAGTGCATTTATTAAAACTGTATTTGCTTTAATATTGCTACAACTCAAGTGCTCTAGGTTGCACTGCATCAGAATTGTTTTAGTGTGTTTTATATGTTTGTCTGTATCTATAGACTTTTCTGTAATATGTAGACTAGCTACTTATTCTACTGTATTACTGCCTTTTAAATCGCTTTTCAATTGTGCACTTGCCTTGCTTCATTCAAAATGTTTTAAATTGCTAATTTTGTAGAGTTTTAATTGCATTTACTGTTTAGGGCTACACACTCAAGTGTGTTAGCCTTTTCTGTGTTTATTTACTGTATTATTACATTGTTTAGCCTGTTTTAACAAAAAAAAAAACACCCAAAAAACAAACAAAAAAAACCACTATCTTGTTTGCTCGTTTCCCACCTTTCCTAGCTAGTATAGTCCAGATCTCAGGCTTTGCTGGTTTCAGGACTTTATTTTCTGTGTTCAGAGCTATTCAAACCTTGCTGTGGTAGATGGAAGTCCTACTGCTTAGTAATGGGAATGGTGAGCATTGTACTGCCTATCTAACACTAGAGGAGTGGTTTCCAGCACTGAAATTGTAATTTTATTAGCCATTTTGGGCTACTTTCTATCCCTTTCAATTTTCTGGCTTAAAAACATGTGTGTTTGCACATTTTTCACATTGTGCAGCACTGCTGGGCTATGGGTAAACTATTCCAGGTGCCAGAAAGTCTGTTCTTCAAATTTCCCCTTAGAACTAGCTGGTTTCTCAGTAGTAGCACTACAATCTGAACCCCTGTAACTAACACTTGCTCTAGAACCTGCTGGAAAGTACTAGGTAGCCTTAAACTGATACAAGCACTCAACTCTCCTTGTTAATAAGGAGAAATTAATCGTTGGCACTAAACAGCCTATAATTACAAAGTACCTTGCAAAGGTAAGGGAAAACAGCTCTTGTACTTTACAAAAAAAGCACCTAACAGGCATGTCCAAGGGTCAACTTCCAGTGATTTCACCTGTCCACCTGGTGAATCTGGGCATACTGGGGCAATGCAGCAACTGCCTCATGTGCACAGACAACCCTCTCCTCCTACTAGCCAACACTACAACCTAGGAGAGATGCACTTAATTAGCCAAACTGGAAGCAAATCTCTCTCCAGCCAAGATTGTGCTAGACAGTCAAGAGGAGAAGATTAATACCTGCACTACACCTCAAGCAACACATAGCCCTTCACAACCCACACCATCAACACCCACACATAGCAACACTAAACCCACATATGCGGAGGTCCTGAACATTAACCTGCCTAAGCAACAAGGACCTCCGAAGCTGAAACACAAACACCAGTCACAACTAAAGTGACACATAGCTCACAACACCAGTGTGCCACCCAACAATAGCCCCTAAGGGAAGACAATGTTCTCAACACTTTAGTCATAGGTGAATCTATAGTCAGGCACACTGATGTCCCATTCACCAGGCTGAGCAAGGAGAAAATTACAGTCATCTGCCTGTTGGGTGCCAGGCTCTGACACATAATGCATGCACTCAAGTCACTCCACAATAAGTACAAATGCAACTCTGTCATTGTCCATATTGGAGTGAATGACTTGAGACATACCTCCCTGGACTACATGAAAAGAGACATGGAAGAGCTCTCAGATCATGTGACCAAGGCAGGTATGACCCTAGCCCTGAATAGCGTCCTGCCTTTGCTCAGAATGATACCACAGTATAAGGATAAAATGACTGAGTTCAACAATTGGCTAAGCTTCTGGTGTCTGATCTAGTATCTGTCTACCTGGGATGACATGATCGACAAACCATGATGCTTTGCTGGTTAAAGCTCTTGCCACCCCTATAGTGCCTTTTTTAGGTAAGTTTCAAAGGACAAAACCACTACTGTAACAGATACAAGCATGCAAAATTTGAAGGTAATGCCACTCAATGCTAGAAGTCTAAACCTCAAAATGCACTTTCTCGAGGCACTCCTAAAAATGGAGAACATAGATATCTGTGCAGTAACTGAGACCTGGTTCAAGACTCCAGAGAGCATCCCTGCAATACCAGGCTACAACTCTTAGCACACTTTTCGGCCACCAAACCAAGACCGAAACACTAAAGGTGGAGGAGTGTCCATATTCACCAAGGATATTCACAAATCCAGGCTAGTTACCCAACACAATGCATCTGAAATTCTCCAGGTGCAACTAACACTAGGTAAGACTGCAATCCAAATTATAGCTTGCTACAGACCCCCCACCATGTTCCAAAGTTCTCACTACACTTTTCTAAACATACTGGAAAATATTAAGATACAACCAAACACCCTAATACTCGGTGATTTCAACTACCCTGCCATTAAAAACTACTCAGATATCAACACCTTTTCCCAACGGTTCTTGGAATTCATAAAATCCAATGCCCTGGATCAACTAATCCATTGTCCCACCAGGGGCTCCAATATCCTAGACCTGGTCATTACAAACATGGGAGATAGATGCTCCACACTAGTGGTCACCCCCTCACTGGTCAGGTCTGACCATAAGCAAATCGCCCTTGAAAACCACATTCACCCCCACCCCCCAGTAAGGAAACCTCTGTAAAAAACTTCTCCAAAGCCAACTTCATGCTACTTAAGTCAGTAGTGACAAATTTCAAGGCACCCATGCAGACGGGAGCTGAAGGTTCGACTGCTGAATCCTACACTAAGGCACTGTACAAGCACATCCACTCATGCATGAATCGTGCCATCCCAAATAGAACCAAAACACTCTCCTCCAAAAAAGGAAGCCACTCTGGTGGTCCTCTGCCATAAACAAACTATACATCCTCCTGTTTTCTTATAGACTCCTTATCTCTGCTCTTTCCCACTTTTGACTTACCTTTCTTACCTTCAGTAACCAGCATCACTGATTGTTTCTCCTCTAGCTGCTCCATTACCTGTCTCTACCCGCTCCATTCGCCCTGCAGGCTCACTGCATTCCCCTATCCTACCCCCAATTCCCACCCACCCCCAGGGATCCTACTCTTATACTACTTAACCACACCCCTTACCCCTTTCCCACCAATCACCACAAACATTAACATTTACCATCAACCTCCTTATCCTTCCTTCACCTACCACTCCCTACCTCTCCCATTACACCCCCACCTCTCCCTATCCACCTTCTTTACTTCCTTACCTATAACAAAAACCTTACACCCAACCCATCCAAATGTACAAACTACACACCAAAGTCCACCTACTGCTGTTATTCACGCTCATACTACTAACTCCTTTAACTTTAGCCTACCTGCTTGCCTCCTATGAACACCCATTAAATTCAAAATGTCAATACCCCAATAAGCTAAACACCTCTCTTTCTCTACCTATTCTCACTAACCATGTTAATATAACATTTACACCCTGCTATCTACTCCCTAAATATCATAGCATAGCTCACATTAGATACAACACTCTCAACCCCAGGAGATCTCCAAACCTATACTGTAATTCCCCAGATCCTAGATTTCAAATACAACTCCTCTCTTTAAAAGATGGAGATATTCATCCAAACCCAAGCCCAACAATTACTACTACCACTCAACCCCTCAACCCCAATCCCTCTACTGTTTATTCCCTCCCCAAACCACCTAACTCACTCTTAATAGCTAACCTCAATGTACGTAGTATTAATAACAAAGTTACACAGCTCCATTCTCTCTTAGAAGTCTACTCCTTTGACATTCTATTTTTAACAGAAATCTGGTTAAAACCTGTTACTAAAGACAAAGAAGTCATCCTACCAGGCTATAACATCTTGCGACTTGACCGTGTAGCTAAAAAGGGTGGTGGGATTGCTATCTTATTTAAATCAAGTCTACAAATTACTACCTATGATTATAAACCATTTCTAACCTCTAACATTGAAATTCTTATTTCCAAACTTCAAATCAACACTTTCAAATCCATTTATATTATCTGTATCTATCTACCTCCTGGCAATAACAGTGTCACCATAGAAGATATCCTTTGCTGGTTGTCTCAAAACGTACCCCAAAAAACCATAATCTTAGAAGATTTCAACACTGATTGGAAATGCTGCAGCGGTAATCACCCTACCAGCCATATTAACCTATTTGGTCTCTTTAAAACCATTACTTCCCCTACCAGGTTAACCACACCTAATAAGAAAGAAAGTACCTTAGACTGGATCCTCATAAATAATCTTCCCCAGACTCATGAAGCTGGAACCCTCCCTGATGATGTGAGTGACCACTCACTCACCTACATTATCAGGCATAAGACCAATCTTACCGTTCCAACCATTTGTAGGACAATAACAACCAAAAAAAACTTTAACCCTGATCTTTTCCAAAACGAACTAAAAGCATGTAACTGGTCTCCCTTAAAATACCTCCCATTGGAAGATGCTGTTAAATACTTTAACTCTAACTTCCTGCTATACTTGACCACCATGCCCCAACCCATTCTATCACAATCAGAACTAACACCCCGTGGCTTTAAAAAGAAATGAAGCTAAAAGTCCATCTTAGAAATAAATACTGAAATAAATAGCAAATGACTAAAAACCCAGTAGACCAACAAAATTTCAGACAGCTGAGAAATGACACTAAAAAATCTATACTCTCTAACAAAAGAAACTGCTACCTACAATTTCCAGCAAACTTGCCATAATAAACCTCAAAAGTTCTGGGCGAGTATTAACCAACTATGTCAATCTATCACTCCAAACCCACAAGGCACAGATCAGGAAAATCCCAAGTATACTGCCAATGCCTTTAACACCTTTTTCACTGAAGCCATTCAAATACTTGCCAGTCAGTTATCACCTCAAGATTTTCCTATATCTAACTCTAACTAACTCTAATTTCCTATCTTCTTATTCTTCTTCTTTCGGCTTTTCCCAGTCAGGGATCGCCACAGTGGATCATCTGTCTGCTCATGATTGGCAGTGGAGTTTTACGGTGTTGAGTTGCCAGCCCGGCGCCCAACCTTCCACAGAAGGCAAACACATACACACACTCACACCTAGGGCCAATTTAAAGTGTCCAATCCACCTACTGCATGTCTTTGGGAAGTGGGAGGAAACCAGAGCACAAGGAGGAAACCCACGCAACCACAGGGAGGACATTGCAGACTCCGCACAGAAGGCACCCCAGCCTAGAATTGAACCAGAGAACCTCTTGCTGTGAGGTGGCAATGCTAACCGCTGTACCACAGTGGTCGCACAACTAACTCTAACTTCCTATATCTAACTCTAATGACAAATTCACCACCATAACAGGTACAAGCAAGCAAAATCTGAGGGTAATGCTACTCAATGCTAGAAGTCTAAACCTCAAAATGCACTCACTCGAGGCACTCCTTAAAATAACATTGACATCTGTGCAGTGACAAAGACCTGGTTCATAGCTCCAGAGAGCACCCCTGCATTACCAGGCTATAATTCATACCACACCTTTCGGCCACCAAACCCTAACCGAAACACTAAAGTTGGAGGCGTGTCCATATTCATTAAGGATATCCACACCTCCAAGCTAGCTGCTCAGCATAATGCATCTGAGATTATCCAAGTTCAACTAACTCTGGGTAAAACTGCAATCCAGATTGTAGCTTCTTACAGAACTCCTCACCATGCCCCAGGATTCCCACTCCTCTTTTCTTGATACACTGGAAAATATTAAGGTACAACCCAACACCCTAATAATGGATGATTTCTACTACCCCACCATTAACTGGGAAAACTACTCATGTCCCAACTCTTTTGCTCAACGTTTTCTGGAAATAATCAATTCCAATGCCTTGGATCAACATTTCCACACCCCCACCAGGGGCAGCAATATCCTAGACCTGGTCATCACCAACATGGGGGGCCGGTGTTCCACACCAGAGGTCAGCTCCTCGTTGGTCAGATCTGACCACAAGGTAATCACCCTAGATATCCACATCCCGCTCCCATCCCCCCTTAGGAAAACAATCTTACAAAATTTCTCCAAAGCCAACTTCATGCTTCTTAAGACAGAAGTGGCAAACTTCATAACACCCATGCAGATGGACAATAGAGGTACGACTGCTGAATCCTACATAAATGCCCTTTATAAGCACTTACATGAGTGCATGGATCATGCTTTCCCTAACAGAACCAACATGCTATCCTCCAAAAAAAGGAAGCCAATCTGGTGGTCTTCTGCCATAAACAAACTCTACAACAGAAGAAAGAAACTGTTGCAAAGAAGAGTAAAATCCCATGATTGGAGGAACTCCCTGGTCAGCCTCAGTAAGAAGCTGAGATCCCTCATAGAATCCTCCAAAGCTAGTTGTGAAAACAAAATCGCCACTGATTCTAAAGACAACCACAAAGCATTCTATAGTTATGTCAAGAATCTCAATGGCAACACTCAGATCTGCTCTGAGTTACAGCACAATGGCACTAAATATTCAGAACCAACTGATATTGCCAACATCCTGGCAGATAGGTTCAGCGATAACTTTACCCCCCTCTCACCCCCTAAAGGGACCATCTTTATACCGGAAGAATGCAAAGTTCCTGTAATCATGGCTGCAGAGGTAAAAACCTCACTCTCCAAAGCCAAGAACACAGCATCCATCGGACCTGACAACATCCCAGGCTGCCTTCTACATGAACTACAGAATGAACTGGCACCCCACCTAAGTACCATGTTCAATCATAGCCTCACCTCAGGCTTTGTGCCCATTGAATGGCACACTGTGATGGTTATCCCACTCCACAAAGGGGGTGAGCACAACAGACCCCAGGAACCACAGCCCCATTAGCCTGACGAGCCAGGTCTGCAAGGCCATGGAATGTATCATCATGGAACTCATAAACAAAGACATTGGAGATCTCCAAACTCTGTTTGGGTTTGTAAAAGGCAGATCATGTCTCCTAACCCTGATAGACTTCTTTGAAGCAGTCACCAAAGCCATAGATGAGGGTAAGGTGGTTCACACAGCCTATCTAAATCTCAGCAAGGCATTTGACACCATCCTCCACTCTGGAATTATGGATAAACTCACTAAACTAGGTATAAATCCCTATGTCACAAGATAGGTTGCCAACTGGCTTACTGACAGAAACCACACTATGAAAGTAGCAGACTCCAAATCAGACTTCAGACCAGTGACAAGTGGAGTAACACAGGGTTCAGTTCTGGGTCCTCTCCTGTTTGGTATCTACTTCTCTGAAGTACAAGCTAACACAGAAGGTCTTTGGCTAACTAAATTTGCAGATGACTGCAAACTAGGAGACATAATCAAAACTCCTAACGATGTGGACATCATACAAAAGGACCTCACTGAGACAGATGCCTGGTGTCAAAGCCATGGTCTCAAGCTCAATGCAAAAAAGTGTACTGTCATCCCCTTTGGTAAAAATTCTGTACCCATGAACTGCCACATAGGCGCTAGTCTACTTAACACCGAAAGTGTGATAAGAGACCTTGGGACACAGATGGACAGTAGTCTCCCCTTTGATAATCACATCGCCACAGTAATCAGGAAAATCTTTCTACATGGCACACCTCATCATAAAAGGTTTCTTATCCAGAAAAAAGAGATCATTGTTCCCCTTGACTCATCACTCATTAGACCCATTATAGAGTACAACACCCCTTTTGGTATGTACCTCACAAGACATCTACAACAACTGGAAAAGCCGCAAAAATACATCATGAAAAGGATTATTTGCCTCAAACAGATGCCTTACGCAGACCGACTAAAAAAACTCCAGCTTTACTCCATCGCATATCGTCTACTCAGAGGCGATCTCTGCCTAACATACAAAGCTATGTCAAACCCAGAGCTGTCGGACATGCTCCACTTAAAAAAATCCCAGTCCCTCCGAATTACATCCTCTATGGACCTAAACCTTGTTACCACAATAAACAGAACATACTGGAGGGAAGATTCCTGCCCCAGAAACTTCCCATACTCTGGAACAGACTACCTATCTATGTCAAACAGAGCTCCTCATTAGCACTCTTCAAGAAAAATCTTGATGATTGGATGGGTAATAGGAAATTCACCCCAGGGATCCTTCTGTGGTTCTGCTTGACAGGGGCATAGGAAAATCATTTTCTTGAGTGGCGAAAGCCAGGGTACCTTTTTGGCTAGGCTTGTATAGGCCCTAGGGCCAATAGCCTAGTACCTACCTATGAACCTAACTCTTCACAACCCCCTCCATTTCTCTTCCAACCAGACCCAAGAATATATATTCTCACTCTTATCCAAAAACTGAAACCATCCTCTCCTTCAGCAGACCAACTTCCTATTGCCTATCCCATTTCCATCCTGATCAATAGAACCATCAGTGAAGGACACATCCCAGGTATCTGGAAAGACTTCCATATTATCCCCCTAAATAAAGGTGGAAGCTCTACTGAATTCTCCAACTACAGTCCCAATGCCCTACTTTCTCTTTGGCTAAGATCATGGAGAATTGTATCCACAAGCAAATGCACCTAATCCAAAATAATTTACTATCCAGCTGTCAACATGGTTTCAGGCCTTTCCACAGCACTACTATTGCCCTCCTCTCCTTTACTGACCGTATCACCAAAAACTGCAACCACAATATGCTTTCCTCTGCATTGTTTATTGATCTGTCCAAAGCATTCGATATGGTAAATCACCGGATACTTTTAAATACA
Source organism: Protopterus annectens (assembly GCF_019279795.1). Taxonomy (NCBI): domain Eukaryota; kingdom Metazoa; phylum Chordata; order Ceratodontiformes; family Protopteridae; genus Protopterus; species Protopterus annectens. Next base: position 78,359,407 of record NC_056727.1, on the reverse strand, counting down.
CTTACATCCATGTGACTAGGTGAACATGCTATAAAATGGTTCAAATCCTACTTAAAAAACAAACAACAGGCTGTTCTTTAGCATAATTTTCTGTCTGCCCACCTGCCTGTTAACCTTGGTGTCCCTCAGGGGTCCATCTTAGGACCCTTACCTTTTTTCTATATTTAACAATGACCTTCTCCTAGCAATTTCCCAAGCTACATACATCCAACACATAAATGACTCCACTCTTATATGCTCATCCTCAACCACATCTGAACTTCACTCCCTTACCCAAACAGTGTTTAACACAGTTGAACAATGGTTTAAACAGTACGGTCTCCTCCTGAACCCCCCAAAAAACTAAACTCCTCCTTTTTACTCCTACATGCAGGTCCTCCCCAATAGATATCACTGTAACATCCAACAATGGTACTCTCATATCCCCAGATCCTACAACATAACTACTAGCCACCACTATAGATGACAACCTCAACTTCGACACCCATATCAATAAAACTCTAAAAACTGTTAACAGAAAGCTTGGCTCTCTCTACAGGATCAAACCCTTCCTTTCTCCTTCAGCTAAAATAACTATTGCTCATACTCATCTAATCTCTCCTCTCCTCTATGCCTCACCCATATATACAAATCTATCTAAAAACAACCTCAATAAATTGGAACATTCCTCCAATAACATATCCAGATTTGCTACAGAAAACCCTTTCAGAACCCAACATTGTTATAATCTAAAGCAGCTTGGATGGCTTGAACTGCAAAATCAGCTTAAATTCCACCAACTGACCATTGCCCATAAGAATCTTTACCAACCTACCAATACTCCTATACTATCTACCCTCATCACCCCCTAAACCAATCTGAAGACCCTATGATCATCACATAAACTGCTTGTAGATATTTCAAAATCCAACAACAGAGCTGGGGACTCTTATCTAATACTGTTGGAAAATCCCGGAACCTACTTCCCAATGAACTTTCCTCACTTCCCTCTATATCACTTTTCAAAAGTAAACTAAAACTCTTCCTCAGAACACACCGGTTCTGCCCCTGTACAAAGCCTGACTAAGCAACTAGCTCTTCTATCTTGCCTCTGCCTACCCTCTTCCTATCTTTATTCAAGTCCAGCTCTCCTTAAATGCAACATACCCTTGTCCTACTATATACTCTTACTTGCATCTTCTGGAAACTTATGGTTGTGACAACCTTTTTTACTATATAATTATTGTTTAACCTGCTTTCTTTTTTATATTATGTATTAACCTCTAGTTTTTGTATTTACCTGGATTTCTCTGTACTATGATTGGATTGTCTACCCTATTTGATAATCTCTGTACTATTCCTTCAAAGTACATTGTACATTTTAATAGTTGTTATGAATCTTGTGTTTATATGAGGTGTTTTGATTTTGTTCTCATGGAGCTTATCTCCCCGGGCCTCTACTGAAAATGGGCATATATCCAGTTAGACTAGCCCGGTCAACAAATGTAAAATAAATAAATAAATACAACAGAAGGAAGAAACTGTTGCAGAAAAGAGGAAAATCCCAGGATGCAAAAACCTCCCTTACCAGCCTCAGTAAGAAGCTGAGATCCCTGATAAAATCCTCCAAAGCTAGTTACGAAAATAAAATTGCCAAATATTCCAAAGACAACCACAAGGCATTCTATAGTTATGTCAAGAATCTAAATGACAATGCTCATATCTGCTCTGAGCTACAACAGAATGGCATTAAATATACTGATCCCAAGGATATCGCCAATATCCTGGCAGATCAATTTAGTGCCAACTTCACCCCCCTCTCACCCCCTAGAGGGCCCATCTCAATACCAAAAGATTGTCAAATTCCAGTAATCATGACCACACAGGTAGAAACCACACTCTCCAAAGCTAAGAATACAGCATCCATGGGACCAGATGACATCCTGGGCTGTGTACTACATGAATTCCAAAATGAACTGGCATCTCAACTAAGTGTCATGTTTAATCATAGCCTCACCTCAGGCTTCACTCCCACTGAGTGGCGCACAGCTACAGTTATCCCACTCCACAAGGGGGGATCCACCTTGGATCCTGGGAACTACCGTCTCATCAGTCTGACAAGACTGATCTGCAAGAGCATGGAATACATTATCATGGAACTTATAAACAAAGATATTGGCAACCTTCAAACACTGTACCCCACCTAGTTTTGGTTTGTGAAGGGCCAATCTTGTCTCCTGAACCTGCTTGACTTTTTTGAATCACTCTCCAGAGCTGTAGATGACCACAGCTTATCTGGACCTTGCCAAGGCCTTTGACAACATCCTCCACTCTGGAATCAAAGATAAACTTACTAAGCTGGGCATAAATCCCTACATCACTCAATGGGTTGCCAACTGGCTTACTGACAGAACCCAGACTGTAAAAGTAGCCAACTGCAAATCCAGCTCCAGACAAGTTACAAGTGGAGTACCTCAGGGTTCAGTCCTGGAACTGCTCTTGTTTGGCATCTACTTCTCTGAAGTACAGGCCAACACTAAGGGACTCTGGCTAACAAAGTTTGCAGATGACTGCAAACTGGGAGCCATTATTGAATCCCCAAATGATGTGGATATTCTACAAAAGGGCCTTACAGAAACAAATGCTTGGTGCCAGAGCCATGAGCTCAAGCTTAATGCCAAGAAATGTATAGTTATCCCCTTTGGGAAAAGCCAAGTACCCATGAATTACCACATAGGTGTCAGTACACTAAACACCAAAAGTGTGATGGGAGACGTAGGGACACAGGTGGACAGTGGTCTCACCTTCGATAACCACATCACCACAACAGTCAGGAAATCCTTCTATGTGGCACATCTCATCACTAAGGGCTTTTCATCCAGAAAAAAGGAGGTCATTGTCCCACTGTACTCATCCCTCATTAAACCCATTATAGAGTACAATGCCCCATTTGGTATGTACCTCACAAGACATCTGCAACAGCTGGAAAGGCCACAGAAATACTTCACTAAAAGAATCACAGGCCTAAAGCAGATGCCCTATGTTGACCATCTAAGAAAACTCAAACTATAATCTGTGGCATATCGTCTACTCAGAGGCAATCTCTGCTTAACATACAAGGCCATGTCAGACCCTGAGCTGTTGGACATGCTCCACTTAAAGAAATCCCAATCCTTCAGAGCCACACACTCCAGGGATCTAAACCTTGCCATCACAATGAACAAAACATGCTGGAGGGATAGGTTCCTGACCCAGAGACTCCCCATACTCTGGAATAGACTGCCCATACATGCCAAGCAGAGCGCCTCCTTGGCCCTCTTCAAAAGGAACCTTGACGATTGGATGGGAGATAGGAAATTCACCCCGGGGATCACATCAGTCGCCCTGCTAGACAGGGGTCCAGGGAAGTAAATATTGTGGGAAGAAATATACAGGGAATTGTTTGGCTAGGCTTGTATAGATCTTAGGGCTGATAGCCTAGTACCAACCTATGAACCTATGTGCAAGTGTTAAAATATTGGCAATCCATGGTATTGGAGTGGTAACTGTAGGATATGCACTTACGTTTCTCTGACTAGATAGACACACACACACACACTTCTCAGTTGGCTGCAGTGAGAACAGAGCCCCTACCTAAGTACACAGACTAAGAAATTCAGTACTTTATGCAAGCATTATGATATAAGTCTGGGTTTTACAAGGCTGCAGGACAACTTATAGTGGATGACATCACCACTGTATGTTTGAGATAAGATGTTGGGAGGCCTTCATGAAATGGATAGCTAGCCATGTTTAACTGTCAAGATGTTAAACCTCTGCACGTTACCAGTTTGATGAGTGTGCAATGTATAGTATTTGGTGGTTGTGTTCCAATGTACAGGTATACTTTAAAATACAGCTTTACAAACTATATGCAAGTGGGTTTCCACATTACTACAAGTATTGGAAAACCTGAATGTGTATTGTCATTCTAAAGATGTGCATGGTATATAAGACAACATTTGTTATTAATTTATGTAGTGTAGTTGATATGTTTGTGAACAAGTACTGAGATACCAAGGTTACCATGCACGGGGGGTGGTAACAGATGGCTGCATTGCAAATATGTGACATTTTCTTAGATAGGGCCTTCAGTTTTTCCTGTTTCCACATATAGTTTCATGTTATGAACACTAAATGGACAGTAAACAAAAGTAATACATGCTATTGTCCACTTTGCATAGCACACCACCAAGCAGCAATATTGTGGGATGGTTGGAAAAGTGTTGTGCATGTGAGATTCACATTTCTACTGCTTTCCCTGTTTGCACATAGTTAAGCAGTGTACAAACACGAGCCTCAATGCCAAAATTTTAAGACTTCTAAGAACTGAGGGTATGAAACACACCTGCTGCTTAGCTGCTTCTGTGGCAGCAGGTGTAAATGCACTGACTCCTTTATTTTTGAGCCCAGATGATAAAGGGTTCAAATCCAGGTGTATGTATTACTTTTAAATAAGTAGCAATAATGCAAGGAAATAAATCTTTATATTATATTCACCATGTGTTACTATATGTTGATGTAGTGCAGTATGTTTAAGTAGCATTGTGCAGAGGTTACTGCATCACAGAAGATCTGTTCACCATTATTTGGCACTCCACGCAAACATAGAAGCCAAAAAGTGAAGGTCTCCATTGGTGTTTTTTGGTATGTATGTGTGTTGAGTGTGATTCTATTTTTGAGCAGATTATAGGTGCTAAAATTGGGTATTTAGGAAAGTGGTGAAATAGGAGGTGAACAGGGGGAAGAACAAAGGGAAAGAAATATAGGAATGTGCAGGAAGGAAGTAAGGGAGAACCAAAGCTATCCATTTCTTCAACAGTCTAAAATTAAAATATGTACAGAATATTAGCTGAATTTGGACTGTCACCTACACACAAAGGGGTGACAACAATACAATCATGTTGTATAGCCAATTGGACCAAATCATGTATGTCAAGAATACATGTGTGCAAAATGGAGAGTGATGTATTTGATGATATTTTCTATGAGACAGGTGCTTGTATTATTTTTTCACTTCAGTAACAGAGGAAGACTGGGTAAGGGACATCAATATTTCTGGTTCAGATAAGTTGGGTAGGTGAGGAAGCAAATGCAAACAAGCAGGATAAACAAGACAAGACACAGATATGGTGAAGGACACAAAAGGTGTTGATGTGGTGAGGGAGGGGACAACACAAGTGCATGCCCGTCAAACACGACGAAAGTGAGAATCTAGTCCTCACCCACAGGACTGTCATCACTGTCCCCTTGCTACACTGGCTGCTGGAGTGCTTGACATCTTCTCCTCCTATAGACCAAGAGGGAGAACAGCCTTTCTATCTGGCATAGGTGTAAACGTACAGTGCACTGCACAACCCTACGCATCAACCCTGGCATCTCCTGGAGGGTGATGAAATCCCCACCTCTGCCAGTACTCCTGGAGGGTACCACAGCACCAACTGATGGGATGGTGCTACCTGAGGACACAAGTAGTGCAGGGACAGCAGAGGCAGTACTGCCAGGTTGGGTCCCAGATGTGTTGGGCATTAGTGCCAGAGCCACTGGAGTGGAGGCAGACTAAGCCACTGGGAATGGCCCACCTCACTGTGCTGTGAAGCATTTACTGATTTGTTAAAGATGGATGATATGGAGACACTTTGATGACTCATAATAGAAAATAAAAAAGAGAGATAAGAGTTGGAGTGAGAGAAAAAAGAGATACAATTAGTACCATCATGTGTGACATACAATGCATTATTTCAATAATTAACTATTTTATCTGAAGTTTTACATCTAAGTATACTTCCTAACAACTACAAGCTGTAATTACTGATAGCTTTAAGTAATCCTTGCAATGTGCAGATAGATATTGCACATGTGCTTTGTCCAGTTATACAGAGTACAGTTAACAGCAGGGCATGTATGCCATTTGTGTAGAATTTAATTTATGTAATATTATTAAAGAATTGCAATAATGTATAATTGTTGCTCATGTTATTTGAATCCACAACCTCTGACTAAAGTCTTACACTTGACTCCTAAAGTTGGTTTGAGCTACAGACTTATGCATGTATACTTGTTTTTACAGTTAAGATATGCATGCTTACTTTTCTACTACTGTATGGAAAACAAAACATTTTTCTTTAACTTTGACAGCTACGATAGTACTTCTGTTGTACTGCATACATACCACTTGGTTACCTCAGTCATCCAGATGATCAGCATGAGCCTGCCTATTCAACTCAATTTCAGGATTAGCTGTGAAAAGAAAAGAAAAAAAAAAAAGAAAAGAAAAAAAAAGAGCATTATATATGCTAGTCTTGCCAATATTTAGCTTTTTATATATTATAAATTCTCTTTATTAGCATACTTACACAACTCTTTATTAGCATACTTACACAACAGTTAATTGCTGGAACCTGCGTTCTGAGAGACTGCCTTCCAGACTATCTGCAAATGTACAGAGCTGAGTATATTTTTTTTTGGTTATAGAGTTTGTTAATTGTTGCTTAGATCTCTGTTGAAACTGTTGTCTCCCTGTTCTGAGAGACTGCTTTCCAATCTATCTGCAAATATACAGAGCTGAGTATATTTTTTTGGTCTTAGTGTTTACTGTTAGTTGTTGCTTAGATCTCTGTTTAAACTGTTTGTCCCACACACCTTCCCTATTTTTGTCTTGTTAAATTTGGTGACTTTTGCAGTTGCCTGCCCCACTGTAGATTTGATGTGGGACACTCCCCCAGTCCAATCTCTTTACCACAGTCTACCTAATAAATTCTTTCTGCACTTGCTTTTAGTCCTTTTTAATTTAATTGCATTTTTTAAACTATGTTTGGTCTAATATTGCTACATACTCAAGTGTGCTAGCTTGCACTGCATGTGAATTGTTTTTACTACTGTTTTTGCTACTTTTCTGTAAAAAAAAACAAAAAAAAACTGTAAGCATGTTTCCTACCTTTCCTGTAACTAGTGTTCCAGATATAGCTTTGCTGTATCCAGGACTGTATGTAAGCTTCTGAGCCCCCCAAGCCTTTCTGTGTTGGAGGGAAGCCTTCTAGCTTATCAGTGGGAGTGGTAAGCACTAGGTAACCTGTCTACCACATAAGTAGTGGTTCTGGCCTAGAAATTGTAGTTATTGGCCATTTGGGCAATCTCTTCCATCTCTCTCAACTTTCTGATTTGAAAGCTTGCATTTGCACTTGTTTCTGTCTTGTAACTCATCTAGTGAAGATACAGATTCTTAGTTTTAGCACTTAAATTTGCTTATTTGTGATCAGCACTTGTTCAGAACTTGTAAGCACTAAATAAGCTACTAATTAATATAGCACTCAATCTTCCTCATTACCTAGAGGAAAACAGTTTTTGTACTTACTTTTCTCACTTGTTTAGAGAAAAACAGCTCTTGTACTCACTTTCCTCACATATCTAGAGAAAAATATTTTTTTTATTCAGGCATGTCCAAGGGTCAGCTCCCAGTGTTCTCTCCTGTCTATCTGATTAATCTGGGCATCTTGAGGCAATGTAGAAATTGCCTCATGTACACAGACAACCCTCTCCTCCTACCCCCCAACACTACAACCTGTGAGAGATGCACTTATCTAGCCAAACTGGAGGTAAAGCTCTCTCCAACCAAGAATGAACTTGACAGTCATGAGGAGAAGGTAAACATTTGTACCACACCACACAAATCACATAGTCGCACTAAATCTACACCACGGAAATCCACACATAGTAACACAAAAACATTCGCAGAGGCTCTCAATAATAATCTGTCTAAGCAACAGAGACCTAGAAAGCAGAAATGTGAGCAACCTCCATCCCCCAACACAACCCAAATAACACATAGCCCACAGTGTGCAACTCAACCATAGCCAATAAGGCAAAACAACGTACCCAACACACTAGTCATAGGTGACTCTATAGTCAGGCACACTAATGTCCCACTCACCAGGCTAAACAAGAAGGTTACTGTCAGCTGCCTGTCGGGTGCCAGGATCCGCCACACAACCCACACACTCAGGTCACTCCACAACAAGTACAAATATGACTCTGTCATTGTCCATGTTGGTGTGAATGACCTGAGATGTACCTCCCTGGACTACGTGAAAAGAGACATGGAAGAGCTCTGTGATCTTGTAGCCCAGGCCGGTATGACCCTAGCAATGAGTAGCATTCTGCCATCGCCCAGAATTATACCACAGTACAAGGACAAAATGATTGACTTCAACAATTGGCTAAGCTTTTGGTGTCATTCTAAGGGGATCCAGTATCTGTCTACTTGGGATGACATGGTCGACAGACCACGATGCTTTGCCACAGATGGCCTGCACCTGTCGACCCAGGGATTCCGGATATTGGCTAAGGCTCTTGCTGCCCCTATAGTGCCTTTTTTAGGCAAGGTTCAAATAACAAATTCACCACTGTAACAGGAACAGGCAAGCAAAAACTGAGGGTAATGCTATCAATGCTAGAGGTCTAAATCTCAAAATGCACTCACCCGAGAAACTCCTTAAAAATGGAGAACATTGATATCTATGTAGTGACTGAGACCTGATTCAAGGCTCCAGAGAGTACCCCTGCACTACCAAGCTATAACTCATACCACACTTTTCGGCCATGTAACCTGGACCGAAACACCAAAGGCGGAGGTGTGTCCATATTCATTAAGGATATTCACACCTCCAGGCTAGTTGCTCAGCATAATGCATCCGAGGTTATCCAAATGCAACTAACTCTGGGCCAAACTGCAATCCAAATTGTAGCTTGCTACTGATCCTTCACCATGCCCCAGGATTCCCACTCCTCTTTTCTTGATGTACTGAAAAATATTAGGGTTCAACCAAACACCATAATAATGGGCGACTTCAACTACCCCACCATTAACTGGGAAAACTACTCGTGGACCAACTCCTTAGCTCAACGCTTTCTGGAATTCATAAACTCCAATGCCCTGGATCAACTTATCCACACCCCCTCCAGGGGCAGCAATATCCTGGACCTAGTCATTACCAACATGAGTGACCGGTGTTCCACACCTGAAGTCAACTCCTTGTTGGTCCGTTCTGACCATAATCTAATCACCCTTTGTATCCAAATCCCACCTCCACCCCCATTAAGGAAACCACGGTAAAAAATTTCTCCAAAGCCAACTTCATGCTTCTTAAGACAGAAGCGGTGAACTTCATGACACCCATGCAGATGGACAATACAGTTACAACTGCTGAATACTACACAAATGCACTCTATAAGCACTTAGACGAGTGCATGGATTGTGCTATCCCAAACAGAACCAAGACGCTATCCTCCAAAAAAGGAAGCCAATCTGGTGGTCCCCTGCCATAAACAAACTCTACAACAGAAGGAAGAAACTGTTGCAAAAGAGAGTAAAATCCCATGAGTGGAGGAGCTCGCTGGTCAGCCTCAGTAAGAAGCTGAGATCCCTTATGAGATCCTCCAAAGCTAGCTACGAAAACAAAATCACCACTAATTCTAAGGACAACCACAAAGCATTCTATAGCTATGTCAAGAATCTTGATGGCAACACCCAAATCTGCTCTGAGTTACAGCACAATGGCATGAAAATTACAGAACCAACTGATATTGCCAACATCCTGGCAGATAGGTTCAGTGCTAACTTTACATCCCCCTCATCCCCTAAACGGCCCATATCTATACAGGAAGAATTCAGAGTCCCTGTAATCACAACTATGCAGGTAAAAGCTGCACTTTCTAAAGTCAAAAACACAGCATCCATGGGACCATACAATATCCCAGGCTGCATTTTACATGAACTTCAGAATGAACTGGCTCCCCACTTAAGCACCATGTTCAAAAATAGCCTCGCATCAGGCTTTTTCTGCCCACTGAATGGCGCACAGCAACAGATATCCCACACCACAAAGGGGGAGCCACCACTGACCCCAGTAACTATTGACCTATTAGCCTGACGAGCCTGGTCTGCAAGGCCATGGAACGTATCATCATGGAACTCATAAATAAAGACATTGGTAACCTCCAAACTCTGGATCCCACCCAGTATGGGTTTGTGAAAGGCAGATCATGCCTCCTGAACCTGATCGACTTCTTTGAGGCAGTCACCAAAGCCGTAGATGAGGGTAAGGTGATTCACACAGCCTATCTTGACCTCGCCAAGGCTTTCAACACTATCCCCCATTCTGGAATTATAGCTAAACTCACTAAACTAGGTATAAATCCCTACATCACAAGATGGGTTGCCAAATGGCTCACTGACAGAATCCACACTGCAAAAGTTGTAGACTCCAAATCTGACCTCAAAGCAGTGACAAGTCAAGTACCACAGGGTTATGTCCTGGGATCTCTCCTGTTTGGTATCTACTTCTCTGAAGTACAGTCTAACACAGAAGGCCTCTGGCTAATGAAGTTTGCAGATGACTGCAAACTCGGAGCCATAGTCAAGTCCCCAAATGATGTGGACATCCTACAGAAGGGCCTCGCTGATACAGATGCCTGGTCTCAGAGCCATGGCCTCAACCTCAATGCCAAAAACTGCATTGTCATTCCCTTTGGTAAAAACTATGTACCTCTGAACTACAACATAGGCAGCAATCTACTTAACACTGAATGTGTGATAAGAGACCTTGGGACCCAGGTGGACAGTAGTCTCTCCTTTGATAGCCACATCACCACAGTAGTCAGGAAGTCCATCTACATGGCACATATCATCATAAAAGTGTTCTCATCCAGGAAAAAAAGAGGTCATTGTTCCCCTCTACTCGACCCTCATTAGACCCATTATAGAGTACAATGCCCCTTTTGGAATGTACCTCACAAGACATCTGCAGCAGATGGAAAGGTCACAGAAGTACCTCACAAAGAGGATTACTGGCCTCAAACAAATGCCCTACACTGACCGCCTCAAAAAACTCCATCTTTACTTTGTAGCATATTGCCTACTCCGAGGTGATCTCTGCCTAACATATAAAGCTATGTCAAACCCAGAGCTGTTGGACATGCTACACCTAAAGAAATCCCAATCCTTCCATCCGAGCAGCATGATATAGGGGCCTAAACCTTGTCACCACAATAAACAGGACATGCTGGAGGGATAGATTCCTGTCCCAGAGACTTGCCATACTCTGGAACAGGCTACCCATTTATGTCAAGCAAAGTTCTTCATTAGCATTCTTCAAGAAAAATCTTGATGAGTGGATGGGAAATACACCCCAGGGATCACTTCTGTGTCTCTGCTTGACAGTGGCACAGGAAAATAAATTTCTTGGGTGGCGTAAGCTAGGGAACCTTCTTGGCTAGGCTTACGCAAGCCCTTAGGCTGATAGTCTAGTACCTACCTATGAACCTATGAACCTATGAACTGTGGGATGACATTAGTTTAAAACTCATCCAACCCATGGTTGAGTGTATCCCTCTTGTGTTTTTTTAGGCTATTGAAGTGGTGGCTACACATGTCTCCACTGCAGATGCCAGTTGCACTGGATAGAGCATTTGTTCAGACTAATCCAAGCATCAGACTTATACTAAGATCCAGAACAGTCCCCCTGCTGAAGCCTTTGGATGTGGCACTTTACCAGAAGTCCAATAAATATTCCTCACCTCTGCATCGTAAATTGTGCACCTTCCCCTCTAACACCAGACATGTCTAATCCCAAAGCAATGGCAATAACAAATAATGATTTCCAGCCATTTCCTGTTATCCCATTTGCTGGTAGTGTGTAAACCTGAGAAATGATGCCAACCACATTTGCATGATGATAGGCAGAGAGGAACAGTGCCAAGCAGGGAGGAAAACAATTTTTGAAACTGTAAAGTAAATCTCATACATGACATTAGTTTAAGGGGTGTCTGCTGCTGTAACTGTTACCTGATTTAACTTTGCAGACATGCAGTGGGGGCATGAATGTCATGACAAGATACATGTTTGGCTTTATACACTGCTAAAACTGTCTTTTACAGTGTGAAATTCAAATCTATACATAAGGGATAAAACATTTTTTTTACACAGTGGCACTTTTTCATCTTTGTCACAGAAAAAGTGTGTCAGATATAGTCAATAATCATTCGTAAATACAGATGACAGACTGATGTGTTAACCATGTATGTGTGTGACCTCACAAGGTCCTTGTATGTACATTCATTTGTGTATGTGTTTTATTTAAGTGTGAAGGCCATCCAAGTCCAGATAGCAGAATTATACTCACACAAACATAGGGGACAGTATCATGTGAAATGGAATAACAGTAAAAATGTCTGGAATTTCCTGTATTAGAACCCAGGACCATGTGTATGGTAGCCCTACCTTACACCTGTTGCTACAGGAATATTGAAATAACACTTGTATATTTCCAGTTCATTACTATAAACTGAACTGTCACAACAGTAAAAATATGTTGCACTTCATGTATTAGAAACCAGGACCATCTGTATTACAGCCCTACACTTATGCCTGCTGCCACAGGAATAGTTAAATAACAGTTGCATAATTCTCTGTTCATTCTTACTTTCTGTTTGGTAACCACTGCACAATGTCACTTAGTGGTGTTGTACAATGGAAAGCAACAACTGCAACAATGTATCCTTTTAACCTTTACACTGCCTATGCCCTGTTTGTAGGTATTCTGTCTGATTCCTGTGTGGGCCACTAGTCCCAGTTTGCGTGCTGCTAAACATCATGCAAATGAGATAAGTACAGGTAAACATGGCATTCATTGTGTTTTTCTGTTTCCCCTGTTTGCACTACACCGTACATCGTGCAAACCCTGGCATTTAAAAAAGGGGAAAAGTATGAGAAAAGAAGAAAAGCAATCTATTAAATCAACAACCCTACAAAAATGTATGTTTGTACACATGAAATATTTTCACACAGGTCTGGATTTGAACTCTCACTTGAATGAGCATTCAAAATACAGTAAGGGTGTCTTATCCCTCTTTGACACAGAAACAGTTTTGCAGCACATAATATAAATCTTTGTGCATACAACCAACTGCAGCATCATCCACACTACTAACAATATATGTGACAGCTGTTTGTACACGTATTAATTTCAGATGTAGTGCACTGAGTGATCATACAATCATTAGTGACTACTGATTACATAAATGTAGTTCTCTCTTATCTGTCTGTGTTAGTTATTCATTCACCTTATCTGAACAGTAATCTGAGACATGCAGTCTGTAAGACACTCTGTATCATTGTCCTTAAAATGTGTGAGGATGTTAAATGGCAATAATAAACAGTTGTCAAGAAATGAAGGGGGGGTTGGATGTTACTGAACAGAAACTGTGAAATGTGTGCTGCTTACATACATTTTAAACCTTGATACAATTACTTCTACACTTTGTAATTCTAACCTAGCAGACACACCCACTGGATGTAAGGGAATCTGAATTGCTGTTGTATTTTCCTACTCCCTACCAGTAATCATTCACAGTTGCAGTCCTTTAGAAACAGACACTGAGTGAATGCATGCAGTATGTTTACATCTAATACATGTAGCCATGTATTTCAGATTCAGCAAATCTAATGAGGTCACACCTCATGTGCATATTCACTGTGCTCACAGCCCTGAAATCTACACTCTAAAAAGGTTAAATGTAGCTAAGGAACCTGAAGATGAGAAGATTTTTTTATGTGGATAACACAGAAGAATATATTACTTTGGGATTTATTTGTACAGAGGTCGACTGATGTTAATAAGGTATGCTTGTATTTTTCAACTATATACTGGATATGCTGAAATGTCACTAAGAAAAATCTGTTAATATATATTTCTCTCTCTCTTTATATATATATATATATATATATATATATATATATATATATATATATATATGTATATATATATATATGTATAAATATATATATATATATATATATATATATATATATATATATATATGCATTAGCAAACACTCCCTTTACCTGTATGCATCTCTTAAAAGTGTATTGAAGGCAAAAGCATGTTTTTCAGGGTGTTTTATTTTCTCAGATGCACAGCCTTATTAACTGTCATCACAAGTACTAATATTACAACTGATTGTCTTTTTACACTATTCTATTGTTATTTCTGTGACAAGTAAATATCCTATATTGTCAGTGGCACAGGAGTATTAGGCATCAGTGTCTGTTGACTCTGGACGTAGCCAATGTGTGGGTGAGGTGTTTTGCAGGAGGGCTGTTAGGGGTGCTTGGAGGAATCTTGCTGTCCATCCTCCACCTGATCCAGATGAGTCATCCCATGCCAGTAAATATATGTTTAGGACCATCATGGAGATGCAGGTACTTTCCAATAGGTCCTCCAGATATATGCTTAGAGTTGTAGATGTGGCACAGGGTGACATGTGTGACTGCCTCCACTATATTGCCAATTCAATGTATCAGATGAATAACATGTTGGAACATGTGGTGTCTGTGCTAAAAAGTCTGCCGGGAGGAGGATGACATCTATGTGGGCCTAAGTCAGCCACATTATCTGATGTAAGCTAATATGGCCATGCCTGATCATGATCCCATTTATTTTATTTATTTTACATTTGGTGACCGGGATAGTCCGACTGGATTCATGTCCATTTTCAGTGGAGGCCCGAGGAGAAAACCTCCAAGGTAAGCAGATACAATAAAAACAATGAAAAACATATCACAAATATGGTATTGTCAAAGAATACATAAGCAAACATGAATAGACAAGTTTGACAGGTTAGAGTTACTCCCTGGTGACAGTCATGGGTAAATTCAATAGTAATCTGATTAATAGATTTTTTCACATTCTTAATGAGAGTTAGCCAGGCTTGTTGTAGTGGCAAAGTCAGTTTAGTGCCAGATGTTGTTTGAGTCTAGATCTAAATTGGCCTAGGGAGGAGAGCAAAATAATATCAGCTGGAAGTGAGTTCCAGGCTCTGCCTACAGAGTTTGCAAAGAGGGAATCACCGGTTGCATTGTTAATTTTGATTTTCTGAATTAGTAGTCTGTTAGAGGATTTAAGCAGTCGCGGATTGTTATAGGGGGTGATAACATTTTTAAGTGCCGGAATATTATCCGGAATATAAAGGATTTTATTAGCCATAATCAGTAGGTTATATTGGATTAAACTGGGTAGTTCAAGCCACCCAAGCTGGTTAAGATTGATGCAGTGGTGTGTCCTAAAAGGCAGGCCTGTGGCAAACCTGGTAATGTGATTATAACAGGTTCAGAGTATATTAAGTACAGTCTTGTTTAGATTAGAGAGTAGGGGTGATGCATATAGAAGTGTTGAAAGTAGGTGAGAGTGAGCTATGGCAATTTTGGCTTGAGTGGTTAGGAAGGCTTTTATTCTGTAAAGTGACCCTAGTTTTTTATTGATGGTTTTGATCGACTGGCTTGCATGTAGGTCAAATTTTAGCTTATCAATAATGACACCTAATAGTTTTGTAGATGGGTCGGGGGAGATTATTGTGCCATCATTTGCATTTATGGTAAAGGTAAAACCAGCAAACCTTTATGTTAGTGAGAATAACAGCATTTCAGTTTTTTTGGGATTTAGTATCAATCGACGTTCAGAGAGCCAGTTTTCTATATTATTAAAGGTGGACTGGGTAGCAGACCATAAATCTGTAGGAGATGTTGCTGAGCAAATCAGGGTGGAGTTATCAGCATATACAGCTGACATTTGGGATGACAGTATACAAGTTGTTAATAAAGATGGAAAACAGTAGGGGCCCTAGTATGAAACCTTGTGGTACTCCAAGGGTGTTAGGTAGTAGGTTAGAGAGCTTGTTCTGCCAAAGAACAGCTTGCTGTCTCCCATTGAGGTAGGATTTATACCATTGAAGGGCTTTAGAATCTAGACAGATAGTTTGCCGGGTGTGACTCAAAAGTTGGTGGTCATCCATGTCGAATGCCTTGGAAAGATCCAAGAAGAGGGCTAAGGATATGTAATTATTGTTACGGTTATTGTTTATGGTATTGATAAAAGCTAGTAGGGCTGAAGTAGTGTTGTGGTGTGGATGGAAGCCGTGTTGGATAGCTGCCATGAGATGATTCTGGATTAGGTGGTGCATGAGTCATTTGTGTATACATTTTTCCATAAAAGAGTATAGCTATTGGTCTATAATTGGAGAATTCAGTGGAGGAGCCTCCTTTATGTAGTGGGATTATGTAGGATGCTTTCCAAATGGTGGGAATTTTAGCTTCTGCTATGGTATGATTAATTAGTATTGATACTGTGTAGGCAATAGCATCAGCTGATTTGTGAAGGTACTTGGTGGGGAGTTGATCAGCAGAGAGTGTGGTGGGCTTTAATTTTTTGATCAAGGTGCAAATAAGTGATGTAGACACTGGTTGGAAGCTGACTTCTCCAGGGACTACTTCCACTGCTCCATCAGTGGTTGAGTTGTCCACACTCAGACATGGCAGACAATGGGGTCATGGTCCTGGGTTCCCCGTGAGGAGAGCTCATCCAGCAGGAGACATGAGTCACATTCAAGTTGCCGCAGTGCATCTGACCATGGACATGCCAGGTCAACTCCTGGCAGACCCAGTTCTCATGGTTGGGTGTGACAACAATGAATTGCCACATCTACCATGCCTGGCTCACATCTGTCCATCATACTTAGATGTAATGCTAGCACAGAGCTTGGCTGTGATCTTGCAGACAATCGCACACCAATTTCACCTGGAGGGCCCATACCAACACACACACACAATAGTTACATGGTTCAGATATGAATCTTAAAGCTCTTTCTGTCTCACTGGGTATTTGTTACTTTATCCAAATGTCTTCTTGTTTTTCTTTCTTACTAACATGCACTCACTTACCTTTTGTGTTAGCCTAGGCTTACTGACCCCCCCCACACACACACACACATAAAACACCCTGTGAAAGTGATGATAACTGTTCCATATCCTAGTTTTCTGTCCTTTGGATTTAGGGATACATAAGCTTTGTGGATGATGCTCAGGGTGCAGAGTTGACTTAGTGCTTACTATATCTGTGTTTGTGATGTTGTTTTGCTAATTGTACTTTTGACTTACTTTTTGGTCTTAGAAAGTCAGACAGTTGATAGAATCAAAACAGTTATTTGCATCAGTATTTTTAAGAATCTTCTGAGGGTTGTGAAGTCTGAAAGTGAAATGTGTCTCATTACTTTCTAACTTCTTTCTTTAATGATGTTTCAGTACAAAGGTATGAGGCCAAACTGAGGACATTCGGTGACCATCAGTACTTTTGAGAGGTGTGAATGTGCAAATCTTTCATGCCTGAGGCCTATTACTTGATAGAGGAGACATTTATTCACATGTCTCTGCTGTCTCATCTTAAAGTCATTGCTGTATAAATCACCCACCTTTTACTTACTTACATTACCATTTAACAACATGCAAGGATATGCCATTCATTTGTATCATTACAAAATTCTGTTTAAACACTCCAGGTTCAACAATGACCTTGTAAATCCAGCAGTTGCTACAGGCTTAGTTCAAGGCTGAGTCTGTCTGATGCTAGGAGTATACAGCCATTACATGGGTAGGTAAAGGTTGTGAGCATTGTCTGCCATCAATGGCACTATATGTATGTGAGTAGGATGAAGGTTTTAGCCTCTAAGGTGGTGAGTGAGTGTGCTATGCATTACCTCTTAGCCAGTGCAATGAGATACTGAGCATGCCTACATCTGCCTACAGCCACAGCAGCTGCTGGATCCCACTCTAACTCCATACCTGCATGTGGTTGTGGAGACCTTGCCATTGGTGATGGGATGTGAGCCCCTTACTCTTGCTGATCTTGCAGGAGCTGTTTTCTTAGGATGATACTGTGAAGCATGGCACAGATGGTGAAGGTTTCAGTGCATGTAAGTGGATTGTACTACAGAGCAGATGTATCTAAGCAGTGGAACTGCAACTTCAGCAGCCCAAACACATGCTCTATGATATTTCTGGTTTCAGCATGTGTCTCATTATGGCATTCTTCAGGGGTGTGTGTGTGCATTTCTGATGGGCAGCATCAGAATGGTTCCAGTGAACAACATGCATGCCCCAGTAAATGACCCTGTCGGATATCACACCTAGTGAACATTTGTTACAGTTGGAAAGTGTGCCAGAAATATGAGTCATGGTAACTGCCTGGGTTGCCATTCAGGAATTTTGGTGCATCTAACAATATGGTATTGTTTTACACTCATTATGCGAAGGAAATTGAAAAATTTATAGAGAAAAAAATGGTTGATTTTACAGTGTGATAGCAGTACCTGTCACTTGTTTAACGCTTTGCCTACCTTTACTTACAAAAATAAACCGAATATGAAGTCTATACTTGAAAGATCTGGGATGAACTATGGGGTCTCTATCACCAGAAAATGTGAACATTGTTCTCAAAATGTTTACATGAATGGAAATAGAACAGGCTATATTCTAAATAAGATCCAGTCCTGGGATGACTGGAGTGGTTTATTAAACTGTAAATCGCAAAGGCTAATTTATTTGGCAACCTTTTCAATATGTCCTGCATTTTATGTGGACAAGACTAAAAACAGCCTGAAACAATGGATCTACCAGCACCGATACAGCATTAGTAAAAAAGATACCAAGAGTGCCTTGGCTAGATAGAATATGTACTGTGAGAGTTTCCAGAGATTTTTGTTTTTAGCCCTTGAGCAGATAAAAATATCACCATTTAATGGTGACTGGGAAAATCATTTGCTCCATAGAGAAATGTACTGGCAATTAAAGTTCAATGCCACTAACCCTCCAGGACTCAATGAAATGATTTCAATAACTACTGAATTAAAAAAATGGGCCCCGGAGGTTAAGTAGTTATTGCATGCAAAGAGTGAATTACAGTATTGGCCAACACTTTTTTGTTCTGTATTTAGTCTTCTGCATTTACTATTTTATTTGCCAACAATTTTACTTAGCAATTGATGACATCAACATTTTTTATTGGATGCTTTTTGAGGGTGTGTGATTTATTCATTGGATGTTTTTCTGGGAGTGTTTTTTCATTCATGATTTTAAACTCGTATTTTCATGTAACAATTCAGGTTCTGAAGATGTCCCAATGATAGGACGAAAGCGCTTAACCTGTTTTATTGTTTTATTGTTTCATAGTAGGTGTTTGATAAAGTAAAGTTTTTTTGTGCACTGATAAAGTGCTGTTTAAGTAAGTCTGCGTATTACCGTTTACTGACTGGCTTTGGTTTTATTTGTTAGTTGTTGGTTTCAAAGTCTGGGTATTACCGTTTACTGACTAGCTTTGGTTTTATTTGTTAGTTGTTGGTTTCAAAGTCTGGGTACGCTGAGGAGTTTTTATTTTGTTACATAAAAATACAAAAATGCAAATATAGAGCATATCATTTAAGAAAGAGAACATATAATATTAAAAGGAGAACATATATTATAAAAATCGCCAGTAAATAATGCACTTGCCTAACAATGTACAGTTGGGAAAAGCTCAGAAGCTACAGCTACTGATTGAAAACTAACCAATCTTTAAAAATTATGACGACAGCATAGTGTAAAAAAACAGAACAACAATATTGCACTAAAAACTAGTTAATGTAAGGAATACTGCTGCTGCTTACCTACTCTTATCAAAACCGAAAGCATGACCGTATATCAAAACATGTGATGTGTCAATGTGGGAGTGGTCATGCTTTCAGGACTGGTTGTAAAGAGATACCTTTACTTGTGTTAATACCCAAAGGCTTATCTGTTCTTAATTCTATAATCCATCCTAATTCCTTCACTTCACTTTTGTTAATAATATCACCTCCTCTGGCATCATGAGATTCCACTTCCACAAACTAAACTTATGATTAGTGCCAGGGACATGAACATGTTGGGCTAATGCATTACTAAGCTTAAATTCTTGATATCATTAAGATGTTCAAGAATTTTGTCTTTGAAACAATGGTTAGTTTTGCAAACATAGAAAAAAAAAAGCATAGTAAGTCACATCCTGGTCAGGCAATCTGCATAAAAAGAAAATTCTATCAAATGATGTACAATTGGATGTTCAAATTAACAGGTTGAATACAAATATTTGCAAGTTTTAGACCTCCTACAAGGATGGGTGCAATTCCATTCTGAAAGTGGTAAATTATTTCTGAGGTAATTAATCTTATAGCAAAATTGCCTCATCAACAAGGGGTTACTGCGAAAAGAAAAGGTGGTGCATTATCAACCATCTCACTTAATTCTGCATTGGTTTGTAACATGCCCCAATTCTTCTTGATAACATCACATATAAGATAAACGTCACTGGAGTATGTTAACAGAAACTTAAGTTATTTTCTACCAGTGTGCCCTAATTCAAGACCTCTCTCTATACACAAAACATCTGAAAAATAGGGTTTGGCTATGGCTGCCCTTTCTCTCTTGAATACAGCTATACAGATATTTATTTCTGTTACTCCATATCCTCTAGCTATAAAGTCAGACCTAAGGTCAGAGATAGTCTTGTCAAGTGCAGCTTCATCATTATGTAGCCTCATGACCCTGAGAAACTGTCCCTGTAATACATTTCTGTGCATGTGATGGGGGTGCAGGCTCTTCTTATGAAGAAGTGAATTCCTCTTACGCATCTTTCGATATAGCTCAGTTTTAAAGCAAAGCATGTCCCTCCATACCTTTACATCTAAAAATACAATAAAATCAGGAGAATTCTTGACACAAAAATGTAGATAAGAAGTTGTTCCATGAAGAAAATCTACAAAATCATCAAGCAGGACCTGTGTACTGTCCCACAGCCAAAAAAATGCCATCAAAAAACATTTATAGTATACAATATGCTTTGCAAAAATATTATTCCTCAACATGAAATTCAATTCCTAGTGAGATAAAGTTGGGCCAATAGCTCCACCAATCCTCTGTAAATAGAACTCACCAAATAAGAAATCTTTATTTTCTAAAATTACCTCAAACAAACTACAAATTATGTCCACCTTAATTCTCGGGAAGACCTGTCTTTCATTCAATAACATCCTAATCCTCTCAACACCATCTGCATTCAGGATGACAGTGAATAATGACACTACATCTAAAGTAACAAAAAGTTACATGTGTATAAATGTGTCTACTTTGTTTCACTGAAAGCTCATTTCATTGAATTTCAATTCACCCTGACCAAATCGCTGAAAGCTCAAATTACTGAAAACTCATTTCACTGAATCTCATTTCACTGAAATGAAGTACTGGCACTGTGTAGAGTACTGTAAGGCACGTAAAGGTATATGCCCTTTTCCCCACTGTAGTGCAGTCCTGGAGTAAGTTTATAGTTGGGGGGTGGGGGGCACAGCCCCCTACTTTGGAGGGTGTGCGGGGGTCTAGCCTCCTACCTAGTTTGTTTTTAGATTATATTTCACAGAAAGCTTCAAAACAATACATTTTAAACTACAGACATGCATACTTACAACAACAATGACTAACTCTTTCCAGAAGACAATATAAACCCAAACTAACTGGGGGGCTACATCCCCACCCCCTCCAATGTGGTGTGTTATGCCCCCCAACTATATATATATATATATATATATATATATATATATATATATATATATATATATATATTAACTTCAGGATCAGACTACAGTGGGGAAAATTGCATATATCTTTTACTTGCCTTATAGTACTCTACACAGTGCCAGTACTTCACTTCAGCGAAATGAGATTTGGTGAAAGGAGTTTTCAGTAATTTGAGCTTTCAGCGGTTTGGTCAGGGTGAATTGAAATTCAGTGAAATGAGCTTTCAATGAAACAAAGTCAACCCATATACATGTATATATATATATATATATATATATATATATATATATATATATATATATATATGGGTCTAGGACACATGCTCGACTAGCATATGTCCGAATCACAAAACATCGAACACACATACACGAAAGCACTTAACATCGAAAAGCACTTCTGTGTATGAGTAGTTCAAAAAAAAATCTATGTTTCTGCAGGGGGTCTTTGCCCCCCTGCACCTCCCACACCCCCCTACTTTATTATTCTCACTCTGAGATCGTACTACAATGGGGAAAAGGGAATTTTCCCTTACACGTACTGTAGTCCGATCTACAAAACAGGCACACATACACGGAAGTGCTTCTCGATATTAAACACTTTCGTGTATGTGTGTTCGATGTTTTGTGATTCGGACATATGCTAGTCGAGCATATGTGTCCAGATCCATATATATATATATATATATATATATATATATATATATATATATATATATGTATACACACACACACACATAAAAGCACTTAATTTATTTGACTTTCATTAAATTTAATATCAGTTTTGTTTTCGTACTTTGGTCAACGAAGAAGATGATAGCACTTATGTGATATTGCATAATCCTCGGGGTTGGGGAATATGCCCTTTCTCAAGCGATTGTGTGAATTCAGAGTTAGAATATATAATTACCAGTTGGTGCAGGGGTGCAGGAGCTTGGCCTCCCTGCAAAATGCAATATATTACATTTGCATGCTCTGTGGTTATTTCTTGCAGCATGCACAATATTGTGTCAAAATTATGTCTTTGATTATTTTGAGTTGAAGTAAAGCATATAGATGTTTGGGTGTTTTGTATTGTATGTAATGCTGATTTTTCTACTTCTGGATTTGATGGTAGAAAACCTTGATGTTCTGATTTTTTTTCCTGAGGTGTTAATAAAATTTTCCCTGTAAAATTGGCCAATGATATTGATAAGCCATGATCTTTAATTATAGACACTTCAGACCATATGATAGTGTAACCCGTTTTTGCACCGACTGTATATGGCTGATGGATAATGATACTAAAATTTCTATGAGTCTGTTTTTTAAAATCAGCAATATTTATGCTGCTTAAGTTTAATTACTTTTCTTTGACATGCATAAGTTTATTGGATAGTGTTATCTGATAGATAGATGTTCGAGAAAATGTTGTACCAGTCAGCATTTAATAACTTCCCCATGGGACTTCTGTATTTAATTGCATTGTGCATGGATGTGGTTCTAGCATATTTTGAATGAAAACGCTTATCTTTTAAGAGTAAAAAAGTACAGTTGTTTAAGTTGAACTTATCATAACTGTAGATGTTTGAATGATCACTGCTACAGTAGCTGCTACCTCCATCTCTCCATCCCCCTTGTTTATTGATATGCTTTTTATATATACTTCTAGAATCCAACCCTTTCCAAAACACAAGCTACTTCTAGAATCCAACCCTTTCCACAACCAAATAGATGAAGCCAAAGCCCCGGTAGAGTGGGCCTTGACCCCACTTGGAATTGATTTGTTATGGTAAGTATAGCAAAAGGTACCATCCTTAGATAACCATTTGAAAATAGCCTGTTTTGGCACAAGCTGTCCTTTCTTCTTACCTTTACAAGAAATGAACAGATATGAAAATCTGAAAGATTTAGTTCTGTCAAGACAGTACCTGAGTTGTCTGTCAACATCCAAGGTATGGAGTATCCTTTTCCCCTCATTTTTAGGTTCACAAAAGAAAATGGGGGAGTTTGGCTTAAAGTAAACTTGGATACCACTTTAGGCAAAAAAGAAGGATTCGTTCACAAATAAACCTTGTCTTTGTGGAAACTGAGATAGGCCATCCCATCATAAGAGCTTGTAACCTCCAAACTTCATGCAGATATCAGCAAGAAGTTTGCAGGTTACAAGCTCTTATGCTAGGGTTCTGAACAGGGAAAACAATAAAAGTGTTTTCCATGTTCAGAACCTCAAGTTTAGCTGAATGAAATGGAGCAAGTTTTAGCATCTCTAACACAAAATTATGATCCCAAGGAGGGGCCACCAGTTTTTTAGGAGGCCTCTTTCCCTTTCAAGAACATTTTGACATGAGACTGCATTGAAAGAGGAGGATCCCTAGGAAGACATGCTAAAATGGCCAATAAATGAACCTTGATCAAGGAATAAGAAAGGACATATGATAGTAACTAAAATCAGATAATGACTAGCCCTGAGTGGGTGCTGGTTATGTTGTTGCCACCAGCAAGAAAATATTTTCCATTTGCTAATATGTGATTTTCTAGTAGCAAGCTTTCTTGCTTCCATCACCACTAGCTGAAGTTCTCATAAAATAGGTGTCTAAAAGAAATTAAGACCCTATCATCCAGGCAGTCAATTAAATCTAACATGGCTAGTCTGCAAAGGGGGTACAACCTGGTTCCCCATTATTTAGTGATGTACAACATGACTGTAGTACTGTCTGCATACCTCTCAACCTGGAAACATTAAAAATCTGGACAAAGGCTCATGAAAAATAGATACAAATATGTACACTGATTAACATAAAATTTGCTTACATAATTATTTAACCTCACTCACTGCAATGGAATTGTGGGATACCAACTTTTAAACTCAAACTGAAGAACAGACAACCAAAATATGGCCTCAGACCCAATTAATAAAAATAAATAAATACATTAAACTATACAGTTATGGATTGCTTATCACATCAGCAAGTAACTAAGTCCTTTGCCACTAACAGTTTCTAAAGTTTACATTACAGTGTGCAGATCATGTATAATGTTATCTGCTCCTTGCAGTACAGACAGTGCCATCTTACAAGATTCATTTGTTAACACTGGTGGCATTATGTGACAAAACTGAATATTTTAATGGCTCTAGCAGAATTCAGCAAAAAGGCCTTAATTCTTATTCTTTCTGTAACAGCAGCTGTTAAGGTACTTTTCTGATCTATATACTTCCTAACTGTTCAGATTTTTGCTTCAAATTTTCGGACTGTACCTAATAAAATTTGTGGTTTCTGGTAGATCTCGGAGTATTGAAAGCCACTACAAAATAATGACACTCATTTTTGTTTCAGACTTCATATCCTTCAGAAAAATCCATGGCAACACAAATCCTGTTATTCTAGCAAATGTCTCTGATTATAAGAGTAATATTTAAAATCTATCACAATTTCTAGCCCATTGTCCCTCCATCATTTCTGGCTATGTCCAAATTACTTGCACTAAGAGGTTATGTAGTATACTGCCCTAACTTGATGAACACTGTATCTATAAGAAAAAGGGAATTATATGTAATCAATACCAAAGACATCCGCAAGATGCAAGGTCATCTTTTTAGTATTGTGTAACACATCAGTTTTTTTGTACGGATATGATAATTACAAGTGAAATTAATTAAACTACCACATTACTGCAGAATTAAGTAGGAGTAAATAAAAAAAAATATTCACCATTATGACCAGATTATTCCCATTTATTGCAGCTATTCTACCAATCCTTCTTTAACTATATTGAAAAAAAAAACACTAACTGAAACTGTTCATATAGTTGCTGGTTGAACAGAATGAAAGTAGCAAAAGTAAATAAATGACAGTTTATGTCTGCAGTAAGTGTG
Organism: Protopterus annectens; assembly: GCF_019279795.1. Lineage (NCBI taxonomy): Eukaryota > Metazoa > Chordata > Ceratodontiformes > Protopteridae > Protopterus > Protopterus annectens. The sequence goes on along the minus strand of NC_056727.1, from coordinate 78,334,068 downwards.
GTGTCACAAGGTGGTATAACTGCTGAAAAGATAGGATGCTTTCTATCCAAATCCAACATTGCCACCACAGTGTAAAGTACAACCAAATAGATGAACATAAAGATACGTTCTTATACATATGAGCACACACGCACACACACGCACACACGCACACATGCACACACGCACACACACACACACACACACACACACACACACACACACACACACACACACACACACACACACAATATCTCACTGGTGGCAGCATATTCCTAACCAGGCCTTGTATTTAAATTAAGCTTAATAGCTGCAGTACAAAAGATTGGTCGCACACTTCAATGCAATAATCTCTCAGTACATAATATCCTTGTCAGATTGCAGCCCATACATAAAAGAAAATGCAGTACAAACCATTAAATCTCACTGGCTAACCATTAAGTAAAAGCATAAGCCTTGCATTCAGCTGTTAAGTAACACCATAAGCCTTGCATTCAAATTGAGCCTCGACCCTCAAGGCCTTAATAATATTGTCTGAACTACTTAGCCCTTCAAATTGAGCCGCGGGCCCTTAATACCATCTGTACACAAAATAAAAGTGAGGAAAGTGCAGTACACTTGCAAACATTAAGTATCTCACCGGCTGGCAGCATAAATCACATAGAGCGTGAAAAAAAGACCGCTTGTCAGCATATTTCTAACCAATCCTTGCATTCAAATTGCGCTTAATAACTGCAGTACAAAAGACTGGCCCTACACTTCAATGCAATAATCTTTCAGTACAATAACATAATATAAATGATTGCAGCCTGTGCATAAAAGAAAAGTGCAGTACAAATACAACCGTTAAATCTCTCTGGCTAACTGTTAAGTAACAGCATAAGTCTTGTCATTCAAATTCAGCCCTGAGCCGTTAATAACATTGTCTGAACTACTTAGCCCTTCAAATTGAACCCCGAACCCTTAATAATATCCTACACAAAGAAAAGTGAGGAAAGTGCAGTACAAATGCAACCTTTAAGTATCTCACCGCCCGGCAGCATAAATCACATACAGTGAGAAAAAAGACCGATCGGCAGCATATTCTTAAGCATAAGCATAAGCATAATAAATCACACACAGCCGGTCCTAAAAATTAGGTAACGGTCTTCTTTTATTATTTTTGACTTACCTAGCTGGAAGAAAGAAGTTCTGTGCACAAACAAAACCCGAGCAGTTGCAGTCAGACTGGTAAAGTTAAACTAAGTAGTGTAGCAGTAATGTTCCTGACAGGCTGTCTGCCTCATGCTGATGTCATCACGCATGCCCTGCATGTGATGACATCAGGAGCAGTATTAAAAAAAAAAAAAAACCTTCAAAAAACCTCAGGAAATTAGGAAATTAAAGGGGCCACTCTGGAATTCGTGGCAACCCAATATTTTACCCTAAAACTGGTATTTACCAAGGAATTTGGTATGGTTGAGAGATATGGCTGTCTCTAACCACTTGATGAGGTCCTGGAGACCAAAGATGGTTCAGAGAGTTGAGTACATTGATCAGGGTAAACATTACCTTGTTATTTATGTGCTTGCATCTATCCTTGGTGCCATGCACTCCACGCACATTTATTTCTCCAGAAACTGCTCTCCAGGCAAATTCTGTAGCGACTGACTGCTTTGGCGCATGGAGGGAGAAGGGGGAGACCTGGATTTAAGGATAGTTGTTGTCTACACCAAAATATTTCTATGCTGACAAACTCCAGCACTGGGATCTAAAAAAATAAGGGGTGTTGATGCTTAGACAAAAGAGATTTCAGATACATCTGTATCTTTTTCACATGTAGTTTTGCCAGGGGTATCATGAGAATCATGGATGCCATGAGATCCAAAATCCTGAGGTATTCCCTCACACTAAGGGTAGTCTGAGTGCAAAACCTTACAAATAGATCTGAATAAAGATATTTTTTTTGTCTGTGGAAGAAAAGCTATTTGAACTGAGGTGTTTAGTTGACATCCCAGAAACAAAAACCTGTGTGAGGGAGTCAAGAAAGAATTCAGAATGTTTTCTTGGAATCCTGATTTGTGCTAGAAATCTCTCATGCAAAAGAGGGACAGATTCCGGACACTTTGAAAAATACTCTGCAAAGATAATTTGTGTAAATATGGGACAATGTAGGTACCCGTTGCCTACAATGAGCCATAATCAGAGCTAGAAACTTTATGAACACTCTTGGTGCAGAGGATAGTGCAAAGAGTAATGCAGAGAACTGATATTGTGATCCAGACACACAAAATCTTAAGACATACTTGAAGTCTGGATGAATAAGAATGTGAGGATAAGCATCTTTTAAGTCTTATGATCCCAGGAAACATAAAGAGGAAGAAGACATAGCAGGTTATGAAGTGGCAACATTTTGAATTTGGGGGCTATCATAAACAGATCTGAGAATGAACGATCTTAACTGGTCTCCAAGCATTTTCTTTATTAGTCAGTAAGAACATCCTAGAATAAAACCCTTTCCCCACCTGTGATGGAGGAAGTGGTTCTATCACTCCTTGGGATAGCATGTGATGAAGAACAGGTGGAAAGAAAAGACTCTGCTCTGCAAGATGAGGAATGTCCCCATGGAAGGATGAATTTCCTCCCACTGCCATCTGTAACCTCGATGAATAATTTTCAGAAACCATTTGCCTGAAACAATCTGTTATTAATGAGTAAAATGGAGATTCAGACTTTCTGGAAGAAAAAAAATGGACCACGGTGGGAAAGGGTCACAAGGTCTGTTGAATAGTCATTCAGACTAGATGGACTGTCCTTAGTTTTGGGAAGTATGAAACTTTGAACCTCTTGACATTTCTTCTTAAATGTCTGTTTATCTGAATTCTGTTGTGGCTTTATATTCTATTTTTTTGCCAAAATTGGATGAGGAGAAAGAAAATCCCTTGGACTGTTTAGAATAGGGGAGGGGTGAAAAATCTTAGAGATTATCTGCATCAATTTGCCCTTTTCATCACAGTTTTTGATCACCTCTGCAGCAGAGGGGCCAAACACTAAATCTCTATTTAATGGAGAATTTAAAATCTCATTTTTTACATTTTCTGGTAGGTTCTGAGAAGGCAACCCATACACACTTCCTTAAAACAGTACCATTGGCCAGAGCCTAGGAAGAAGTATCAACAGAGTAATACTCATACTGCAAATAATGAGAAGTGATTTGTGCAATAGAGTAAACTAAGCTACTTAAAGCAGATTTGGCCTCAGAAGCAGAAACTGCAGATTAAACATTCCTCATATTTCCACAATTAGTCTGAACAGACTTTATCATATGAGCCTGACAATTCAAAATTGTCAGAATCAGAGCAGCTGAAACATACACATGTTTCCCCATACCTATGACTAATTTTCCTGTCTGTATTAGAAAGACAAGGACTGGAATTAATTAAGTTCTTAATGGCAGTGACATCAGCTCTGGCTATAGCTGCTAGGTCAGGTTTGGTAATTGTGTATAACAAATGAAATGACTGAGGAACTTTATACATCCTATCTGCCTTTTTAAGGACAGCTGGCTGACTATTGGGAGAATTGCAGGCAGTAAGACACTCATTCTCTAACATAGGCAGGACAAGAGGAATGGGTGTAGGTTCTGGAAAAACCTTCTGTGACAACTCATAGTATTTTCTGAGGGACTGAAAAACATCAGTGATCTCCCACTGAAAACATTATGACATTCTAGTAATAGTCACAGAGAAAAAGAAACCCCACAGGGAGAATGAGAAAGTTAGCTCTCATCTAGGTCTGAATTAGAAATCTAAGGAAAAAACCCAGAATCCATCCTTGCATCTACCACTTCAGATTCACAGATTCAGAATGATGAATATCTTCAGGAAAAGAGGAGTCCCTCTTTCTTTTACCAGAAAGGATCAATAGCCTAAATGAATTCATGAACCAGTCCTAGTAAACTACTCCTATCCAAAGAAATTTGAGGAGGAGTAGGTACATGCTTGCTTTTCTGTTTCTTTTTGACAGGAACAATGGGGCCATTCATGTTAATAATGGCAGCAGATACTTCCCCAGGGATAGGCACAGTATTCTGACACAACAGGGACATTTTCCTTGTTTCCTTTCACAGAACAGATCAAAGTGGCTCTCCCTTGCCCACTGTGAGGACTCCAACAGCTGCAGAGGACATGACTAACCCCCTGTCCGTAGTGGCTTAGGTGCTATAACAGACAGATCTGTAAAAGATGAATGGTCTGAAGTATTACAAATGGCCACAGCAAAGTCACCCACCTGCAGCTGAGCTTATGTCCTAGCCTGCTATGGTGGCAAAGGCTGTTTGCTTAACCTTTTGTGTCTGGAAGAAGGACTTCAATAGTAGGCTGTTCCACGGTCAGGATGAAAATGGTGCCTCTTTCCTGTGGATGACAAGCAGAAAATGCCGGTAAAACTACCAATGCACAAAAGTTGCTTTTTGACAGAAAAAAGACATTAAAAAGAACACTATGGTAGCCCTACAATGGAAAATTAATTACATTCACTCCACAGAAAAATGCCTTTTGAGTTATTATACCCTATTTTTAAAACTGACATAAAGAAACAAGTGCTCTGTTTAAAAGAATGTTACAGTCTTGAGGCAGTCCATTAAATAACAACACTCCTAGCTTTAAAATAACGTTCCTGCAGTGGAATGTAATAAGACATCAACAAAATGTAAGACAATGGAAGGTTTCTTTTCCTCAAAGGGAACTCATCTGACCAGCAAAGAAAAGCACAATTTGACAAGCGATGCTCAAAATCCTCAGAGCAGCATGCTCTTCAGTGGCAGTATGTTCTGAAGGCTTTGTGTCCAAACTTGCTGTTTAGTCAGCTCAGCTCCAGCTCCCTGACAGTTTGGGTATGTGGAAGGTGCCCTGAAGCTTTGGAAGCTGGCCAACTCTTAATATCCTTTGCAGACTATAAATATAGCTAAGGTTAATCAGTATCAAGAATATCTATAATTCATATTTCATGAGCATTAAATCTTTGTGAACATATTTAACAAGACTTTTACTATCACTAGTTTAGCATGAGTTAAGAAATGCTTGCTTTACATGTAGCATTCCATGCCCTAATAGTACTGAAAATAACAGAAAAAATGTCACGGATAATGCTGAGGGCTGTAATGATAAAGTCTGTCCTTTTTTAAGCTATGTAGGACCTATTCCTTGTTGCAGATCTTTGCTGTTTAGATGAAAAGCCTTCACTCTATAGTTCATATTTAACAGTCACCTGTTTCCCTTTCCCTCAGCAATTAGAAACTCTTTCTTTTCAATGACAACCTTAGAGTTCATCCTTGCTTTGTTAATGGCATTTGCCTGTTTCAACTTAGCTCATTATGGACAGGGTACAGGGAAAGACATTGACACATCCTGAGGCAAGTGTTAAGTAACAAACATTGGAAACTGAAGATAACTTTCTCAGGAAGCACAATCCCTAACTATAGTTTTTGATGCAAAAATGTGTGCTCTTTTTGCATTTTGTTTTGTTGATGAGGACAGCTCCCTAAATATTATCATAATGGACAGCTCCCTAAATATTATCATAGAGTTAAAACTCCCTGCCATGTAATCATAAAAGACTGAATCCACATTGCCTCGCAACCTAAATAAATGCATAAGCTACTGCATTTCCAAGTTAATTTTGTCCTAATAAGTTTTGTACTTATTAGAAAGACAAGCTGGAAGTAGATGGCGAAACCACAGAGCAAATCAGGTGATGTAATGTAAAAGTAAATTGTTATTTTGACCACAGTGGTTTGCTGTTAACTGGAAATTGTAGTCCATTACCTACCATGACCTCCTTCTGTGGGTATGTTAGAATGAAAAATTGATTAAACAGTAAAACTAAACAAAGAAAAGAATGAAACAGCCTAGTATAATAATCGTGTTTTGCAGAATTATTTGCCACTTTAATGTGAAGATTTTAACTAGAAATTAAATTAATTTTAAAATAAAGATGGTTGAGAATGTGACCAGTACACCTTAAGCTACCACTTGATTTCCACCCTAATGACACAGACTCATCTGTACTGCTGAGAATGGGGAACTATGCCTTTATCACAATGGGTTTTCCTGGATCTGAACAGCCTGCTATGCAGTAAATTCCAACTGTTGTAAGTATATATGCAGACATTATTTGGGCTGGCTCAGTAAAATGTGCTTACATTTCACCATAATCACATTGACTCAGCATATTTCCCCTTCAACTCCCAAATAAGTCTCTCACATAACAGTAGAACTAAAGTGTTTGGTTTATTATGGAATAAGTAAGGGCTTTTTAATTTCTTTCTATAAATGCATCCTTACTGTACACTCTACTCTTCTTATGACAAAGTCTCCTATGTAAATGGTTCTAACATGCTTTTGCTCAATTGCCCTAATGTCTCCTACTTCCCTCTCATAGTAAATTTATTACATCATTGTGGTCCTGCTTTTATATTTTATTTTATACTTTATTATGATGTTGTTTGGATATATTTTGGTTATCATATTTTCTAAATATCTGTGTGTGTACTTATATATAAGTAAAAATATCTTTCTCTATATACATAAATACAGACACACACACACACACACACACATATATATATATATATATATATATATATATATATATATATATATATATACGGATCCCTATCAGATGATAAAAATATCATTTGACTGAATCACATTTGAATGAAACCATAAGACTGAAATTTCTAAATACTGAAAAATCACTTGATTGAAACCCATAATACTGAAATCCTTCAATGCTAAATTTCAACATACTGAATTGTAAAGTGGACAATATGAAAATGTGCCTCCCTCAACCCCCCAACTATATATATATATATATATATATATATATATATATATATATATATATATATATATATGTATATATATATATATATATATATATACTAACTCCAGGATCACACTACAGTGGGGAAAAGGTATATGCCCTTTTCCCCACTGTAGTGCGATCCTGGAGTTAATATATATAGTTGGAGGGGGTGTGTGGGGGTGCAGCCCTCCACCTGTTCTGGTTGTATATCATCCACTTTACAATTCAGTATGTTGAAACTTAGCATTGTAGGATTTCAGTATTATGGGTTTCAGTCAAGTGATTTTTCAGTATTTTGAAATTTCAGTCTTATGGTCTCAGTCAAATGAGTTTCAGTCATATGAAATTTCTATCATCTGATAGGGATTCATAGATATATATATATATATATATACATACATATATATATATATATATATATATATATATATATATATATATATATATATATATATATATATATATATATATATATATATATATATATATATATATATATATATATATATATATATACACACACACACACACACATGCACACACACACACACACACACACACACACACATATATACATGAATGTGTGTGTGTGTGTGTGTGTGTGTGTGTGTGTGTGTGTGTGTGTGTGTGTGTGTGTGTGTGTGTGTGTGTGTGTGTGTGTGTGTGTGTGTGTGTGTGTGTGTGTGTATATATATATATATATATATATATATATATATATGTATATATATTTATATATAGATAGATATAAAACTATAGGTTCATTGGTGTATACTAGGCTAACAACCACTAGGGTCTTTATAAACCTAGCCATGCAACCCAAATGTGAGCCACACGTTTTATGTTTTTAGACTTTTTTATAGGTGTCATTTTTGGTTATGATATGCTTTACTGACTGTTTCTGTCCATCAGATACATAGGTACCAGACTAAGGGTGAATTTCCAATTTCCCATCCAGTGAGCCAACTTACACATAAATAGGGTTAGTGAAGGACTTTGTTTCACATAGATGAAGAGCCTATTCTAAAGAATGGGAATTCTCTAAGATATGTATCCTCTTCAGCATGTCCTGCTTATGTCACAAGCAAAGTTTGGGTCTTTGGATCTAGTAGTTATGATGCTGTTTGTTTTGCAGATGTGCAACTGGTTCATCAGAGTGGGGACCATGGATGCCTTGTATGCCCAATATACATTGCCTCTCAATAGTCTGTAGGAGTACAGAGACATGACTTTTAAGTGAACTACATTGGCCATTGTCTTTGTACTCTGTATTCTTTTTATAAGGAACCATTGTGGGCATTCCTGTTTGTTGCATGTGTCTGGTCAGGCACATACTGAAGGGGGCATCATACTCTATGATGGGTCTGATGAGGGTTGTTTACAGTGGTATGAGATACCATGTCCTTACTTATAAGTTGAATAGCAAAGAAGAATTTTCTTACTATCTTAGACACACACTGGTTGAAAGCTAAGTTATTATTGACATGAGTTCCCATGTCCCTGACTACTGATTCATCTGTTAGGGGTGGTTTATTGCTGACATTGTTTCCTGGGGTGGCCAACTTACCAAAAGGTACAATAATGTATTTCTTGGCACTAAGTTTTAAACCATGTCTTTGGAACCAGTCATTTGTCTGTGTTTGACCTTCCTTAAGTGTGTTTGTGTCTATGACTGCACCCAGTCTTCAATCATCTGCAAACTTGGTCAGCCAGAGTCCTTGGACTTTGGCTTTTATTTTCAAGAAACAGATGACTTGGGGGGTAAAGTTAGAAAGGAATTTGTCATCCAACAGATTCATTATAACACGTCTTGGTGAATGTGCCACCATTAGCCACCAGTTCAGCACACAGCTGTGTGATGCCTTTGAGGTTTTTGACACAGCTGAAGATAGTCTTATGGTTATATTTTGCCTAGGAGACTTAACCTTGAAAAATGGCTTAATTGGACAAAACTTGCCCTGTTAGTTGCCTGATTAGATTGAATAGAGAAGCTCTTATCTTTATGGGAGTTAAACTTCCTTATTTTAGCCAGTCATTGTTTCCCTTTTGTTGTATATCTTGTTTAATTTGGGATGCTACCAGTGTGGTTTATTTCTGAGGTTAGTTTTGGACTTACTTTTGATAGATACAGCAACCACTAGGTAGCCATTTACATGGTTGTACAGAGTTCCTGTGAGCAATTCTGCATAGATAGAGAAATATAAGCTTATGGCAACTGATCAAAATACTCAACCATCAAGTCACCACTGATCAATGAAAGCATATCACATTGGCACACTTACTGTAAACAATAAAAAATAAATAAGTCAAAAAAAGGAATCACTGTCTTTTGCTGATCTTATAATAAAAGTCCTACTATCTCATTCAGACCAAATATGTCTGAACAGTTGTAGTGTTACAGAATTTCTTTCTCAAAATAAGGTATATGACTAAGGTTAACATATTACAAAGTTAGGCAGGGGGTTATTTGTTCAGGTCAAAAGGCATTTGTCAACTTTTAAGTGAACTTGTTATTGTGTGTCTTCTTAATTGAAACACATTGCTCTCTCCTCAGGAAGCTGCAACAGCAGCAAAGGTTTGTGAAATGTAATTTGCTAGCTGAAAACATTTATTTTTTGGCAAAACCCAAAAGTATAGAAAATTATTGTGCTAGCTTTTCTGTAGGCATGTCCTACTGCTGCACTATGGTCATTGGCCTATACATTTGGTGCTGCACTAAGTTTAATATTAAAATAAAATGACAAGACTATGCTCATCTTCTATGCTCTAGATTTTAATGGATACATGGCAGAGTTTGGGAAATGAAAAACATGTTTCATATCAATTCATCACACATACATTTGGTTGGTGTGTGAAGGAACTAATAATCATATATGCATATATACATATATATATATATATATATATATATATATATATATATATATATCTAGTTCCCCTTCAGAAGGTCGAATGGCTGAAATCTCAAAATGCATATGGTCGAGACCATATGCTCGAAATTTCAGAAGCTCGACCGTCTGAATGGGCATCGACATACGGTGCAGAACAGGAGATTTCCCTTTCTGCACTGTAGTGTGATCTTGGAGTTGGTATAAATAAGTAGCGGGGGGTGCAGGGGGGCTTGCCCCCCTGCAGAAACATTGTTTTGTGTTATGTTGTTTTGTTTTTTTTTCCTTTTCAGAAGGTCGAGCTTCTAAAATTCGAGCATATGGCTTCGGCCATATGCATTTCGAGATTTCAGCCATTCGACCTTCTGAAGGGGAACCATATACACACATATATACATATGTGTGTGTGTGTGTGTGTGTGTGTGTGTGTGTATAAAAATATATATATATATATATATACACACACACACACACACACACACACACACACACACACACACACACACACACACACACACAGTGAGTTGCTGTTTTATATATATATTACAAATATATATATATATATATATTACATATATATATGTATATATATATATATATATATATATATATATATATATATATATATATGTATATATATATATATATATATATATATATATATATATATATATATATAAAAAACAGCAACTCCAGCACTCAGTATGAAACCAGTAAATAAAGGTAAAACATGCCGCTGTAAAAATCCAATTTATATCGACTTATATCCAGCTGGTATTTTTACCATAGGCACATAAATACAGGCCTAGAAAAAATAACCACCAATAAAGATGTAATGCAGATTTAATGCAGAAAGTCATACACAAACTGGTTTTGCCACATGGCGTCATCAGTGTGAGACACAAAATGATGATTTAATTGCTATCTAAAGCATACAAGTAAAGGTGCAATGCAAGAAATACCCATTGATAAATCACCCTATTCTAAGTGAATTACAAAACAAGTCAAAAAGTAGATAACAAAAGTGCCTAATATATAACATAAAATATCCATTTGTAATAAATATATCTACAAAAATATGTCAAATAACAAAAATCCAAACTATTTCCTATATATTGTCAAAGCTATACTTTTTACCAATAATCATTAACTCCAGGCTTAAATAACATTCCCAAATTAATGATCCACATATGTTCCAAATACTAAATCTATACCTCAAAAAAAAAATTAAATGTGCATTATTATGTTGTAGGACATCTTTATCCAAAGCACTTTGTGAGAGTTTGCATTTAATATCACTCATATGAAGTGCAATTTTTTGTTTAAATGTTCTTGATGTTTGTCACTCATAGAATGATCCACACTGACACACAACCAAATATACTACTCATTCACTAGAACAAGTAATTAAATGGCAAATATTATATACTCTAGAGGTATTAACCATTAGTTATAGATACAAATTTACATTAAGTGCAGTGTCCACAAAATATACTCCCTGTCAATGTTCTAGTGGGTATCCGTGATGGGACACTAAAACCTCTTTTGAAACTGGACAAATGTTCACCCACAGTTTTACCTCTGCAGAAACTAAAATGACAATTATTGTCCAGATACTGACTGAAAAAAGGGTCTCTTTTTAAAATATGCCAATGGTTTTGAATAACTGATTTAATCTTAAAGGTATTGGTACCATAGATAGCAGTAAATCTAAGTATATTAGAGTTGTTATTAACACCCTTAGACAACTCATTTACCTCCCTTTGTTGAAATGTAGAAATGGCCATGCTAGGATGTTCAGAAGCTGTTTAGTATGCGGATTCAACTGTCTTATAGGTATACCCCCTATGTAAAAACCTGGTCTTAAGATTCTCAGCCTCTGATTGAAAATTATGATCCAAATTACATACACGTCTAATTCTAAAGAATTGAGACTTAGGAATGTTGTTTATAATATGCCAAGGATGGCAACTATTAGCATACAACAGGGAGTTTTTTGAAAAAGGTTTATGATACAACTTAGCAATAATAGTCCCATCAACAGCCTTAGTAACATTGACGACTAAAAATTCAACATTGATTAAATCCATTTTGTCACTGAAACATAAACCAAGCTCATTGTAATCTAAAAAGCCAACAAATTGTTTCCAAATGTCTACAGAACCATTCCTAACAGCCCAACAAACGTCCAAATATCGTCTCCACATAAGCAAATCTTTTGGTATTTGTTAAAATCACCATAAATCAATTGTAATTCACCATACCCCATAAAAAGTTCTACATAAATGGGGGCAAATGTACCTCCCATTGCTGTACCTTTAAGTTGTAAAACCATAGTGATTTGTACATAAAAGCATTTTGTGTTCAAGTACTATTTCCAATAGCCAGAGCAAAAAATCCATATGGGTTTCTGAATACAGCTGGGAATATTTTAACCAATATCTAATCACTCCTAAACCACCTTTATGGGGAACACTAGTATATAATGCCTGTACATCCAAAGTACATAAATAGGCATTAACAGGAACCTATAAGTCTTCCATTAACAAAGAAATTTGTTAGTATCTTTAATACATGCACGGATAAAACCCAAAAGTGGTTTGAGCTTGGACTCCAAATATACTGATAAAGAGTCAATTAATAAACCCCTATCTGAAGCAATGGGATTTCTTTTTTTTTTTTCTGGTGGCCTGAATTAATGCATTTTAGAGGGCTTTGTTTCACAAGATATGCTTTAAGCTGGGATCTGAACTTGATGTAGGAGAGGTCCTCTAAGCTGGGTGGGAGCTCTTGCTAGAGTTTGAGGACTTGCAGAAAGAAACTGTGTTTGATGCAGTGAATGTTAATTTTGCATAGTTGTAGAGCAGAGTCCTGATGAGGAGCTCACTGCTGAGGCTGAAGGCTGGGATAACGGTTATGACTTTAGTGATGAGTGTGCAGATAGTATCCTAAATCAAGAGTGTAAAGACTAGGGAGCCTAAGAGGAAGTTACGCCCGTACTTTATGAATGGGTCCCTATTTTCTCAAACTTTTTAAAGTTTGAATGTCATATGGTTGACACCATATGATCAAACTTTAAAAAGTTCAAAGGTGAAAAGCAATGGCTCCATATGATGTAGAATGGGAACTGAAGTGCAATCTTGAAGTTGGTATATTTAAGTAGCAGGGGGTGCAACCTCCCATGTGGGAGGTGCAGGGGGGTTTGCCTCCCTGCTCAGAGCATGGAGGCAAGTTTTTTTTTATTTTTTTATTATATTTTCGATGTTTCAAACCTCGCTCATATGTTGTCGAACATATGAGGTTCGAAGTTTTGAAACCTGGAATATATAATATAGACCCTTTATGGATGACTAGTTGGCTTCTTGATTGATAAGCAGTGATTTTCTTGCTTAGAAGAGATCACTTTAAAGTGAACAATTTTGCTGGAGAGTAACCAGAAGGTTAAGGAGTTTCTCTATGTTGCAGTGGTTATTAATGGGAGCCTGTATTCAAGCTGTGCAAACAATATACTTTACCTTACTGCTGATTCAGATAAGGAACAGAAAGGAAAGAAATGGGAGCTCAAAGAAGGTGATGATTTTTGATAGATTGTTTTTGGCATGAACCTAAAAGTTCAATGGGTTGTCTAGCAATATGCTCAGGTAGTTGGAAGTTGAGATGATTTGACGTGAAGGTTGTTTTGGGGCAATAATGTTGAGTGGTTTAGGTCCTTTTGATAGTGTTTTATGGGTCCCAAAGATCCCTGCATTAGTTTTATAAAGGTTAAGAAGGGGCTTTCTGGATGAGATCCAAGAGTTGAGTTTTAGAAGGCCTTTTTGTAGGTGTTTTTGTAGTTCACCATGAATTGAACTAGGCTTATAATGGTGATGCCATTAGTGTATAATATAAATGAGAGATTGTAAAGATCATGAAGAATTTTATTTATAAAAACTGTAATAAAGCAGTCATGCTAGGTTGGAGCCTTCAGAGATCCCAGTCAGAACAGGGAATCTGTGGAAATGGATGACACAATTTTAGCCTTAAAGTTTTTTTTTCCCAGAGAAAAAGTCTTTGAACCAGGCAGTAACTTCTATGATGATGTCTTTTTCAATTAAATATGAAAGCAGGATTGAGTTGTCAACAAGATCAATGACCTTAGTAAGATCAATGGCAAGAGCTGCAGTGAGGTTTACTTTGTCAATTTTAAGTAGGATTTAATCAGTGATAGTCTGTATAGACATTACTGTGCTTCTGCCTGACCCAAATCTGCTTCATGCATGTATGAAAGGAGGTGATAATGTTGTGTAAGTAAAGAGTGGGTTGTAAATAATTTTTGTCTAGAATTTTACCTATGCAGATAAAACTGACATTGGGCAGAAGTTATAGCTTTTGGTGGGTTCAGCCTCTTTGGTGCTGACTTCCATACCGTAGACGGAAGGTTTGATCCGAGGCATAGGTTGTAAAGGTAAAGTAGAGGAGTATGACCATAAATTCTCTTCATTGTTAAAGAAACCATGAAATCAAATTATCTAGGAGGTAAAAACTATGATTTTTTTCTAATAACTCAATTTCTTTAGACGTTGCTTGCTTGAAGTAAAAACTGTTGGAGATAAATGGTTGGAGTCAAACGGAGGGGAGAGAAGAGTGGAAATATACGGGATAGAAGGGAGACTACTGAATTTTTTAAGAAAATAGTAACTGACAGATGACCTTTGGACAAATGAATGGTGTCCTGAGATGTATTATGAGTTGAGGTTTATAGCTGGTCATATTTTTAGCCTCATGCCAGAAGAGTTTTGAAAAGTTGTTTGAATGAGAGAGATTTGACTTTGTGTCTTAAGATGGCCTATATAAGTATGTAGAATTGTGTCCAACTGGCTGCAAAAGGGCTTTATTTCCAATTCGGCTTCAGTCCATAACTTAAGGTATTTAAGTCCTTCAGTAAAGCAGTCTGTTGACTATTTTTTAAAAAGTCTTGAAATTAGTGAAAATAATTTGTTTTGAAGATTCTGTGAAATGACTGTAAAATGTTTGGTGGCAAAGTTTTATTTTTGAAATGACAGAATGGAAGTCCAGTTCAAGGCAAAAGTTATGATTTTTAGACTAGAAATTTTATTAATGTAGTTTATATATGATGGAGATTATGTATTGATTTATTTATTTAATGACATTTGATTAACCAGAAAGTGCACTTGAGTAGGTACCCATTTTCAGCAGTGGCCTAAGGAGAAAAGCTCCAAGGTATTACAAAAACCTTTAAAGAACAATAATTTTACTGTCTTCAAAAATAATGCAAACACATCTACAATGTAATTAGACATAACAAGAACACATTGGTTAAGAACAGGTACAACTTATAAGACAATTGGGACAGATTCAATAATGCCTACACTAAGTGTACACGATATGCATTCAACAACATTCTTAATACATTTTTTCTACTCTCTAGTCACTCAGAAGGATTACACTAAGTGTACATGTAGTCTACACTTTGTGCTAACCTTTATGAATCCCTGTCAGTATTTAAAGCTGCAAGAATATCAGTAGGAAAAATAAAAGTAGGAGGAAGAAGCTGTAAGTTATGTCTGTGTTGTCGTAGTCTAGGTATTATGCAACAAAAGCTAGAAGATTTAGAATTTTTGCTTGGAAATGTTTACATAGATAGTTTTATACCCCAAGTACACTCCAGAGAATTTTTGTTTAGGTAGACAGCAAATGCTGGAGGTGTGTTGGGGAAGAAAGAGGTAACTGGAAACATATTCTCTGAGAGTGCAGTGAGTTGGCAGACTTTAAGGATTCCCTGTGGGATGCACTGTCAGAGATGCTGGGTGGGCAAATTTGTGTGTGATGAGGGAGATGATTTTTGTGAGCTATGATAGAATTAGAACTGTTTATACTTGGTAATGCCTTGCTGTGTCTAATTACGGTGGCTGCCAAAAAACAATTACTAGAAAATGGAAATCAAAATCTAAACCACCTATATAGAAAGAGTGAATATAGTAACAGAGATAAAACAACTGGAATTGAGATTTTTAGAAAAGGGTAGGAGCAAACTACATAGAAAAAGAATGGGAATTGTGGGAGCAATACATACAGAGGAGGAATGAAAGTTAAAAGAAGACAGAACTTAAATGACCTATGTAATTTTTGACTGAAAATGATTGGGTAGATTATAAGTGATGTATAATGTTTGCAATTGGGAGTGCATCAGTATGGTTTGTGATGTATAATGCTTGCAACTAGGATTGTAAGGGTGTGGTTTGTTTTCATTTATATAGATGTATGATTGACTCTGTTTTAAGTGATAGTTTAATAAATATTTTTTTTGTTAAAAAAAGACAATGATTTAATATTTAGAGAAATTTAGCCAACTTAAAGGTAGGTTAGTATAATACAAACAGGAATTGCAATATGAAGTGGGAGGAAAACTAGGTATATGGTTCATATAGATACAGAGTCAGGGGGCAGAAATTGATTGAACTAAGGAAGTGAGTGAAGAAGAAGAGGGAGTAAGGAGGTGTAAGGTATGAATAGGTACTTTTTTATATTTAGTGATATAGTTTATCCTGGTGTTAAGCAAGAACAGGGCCAGATTTTGGATACAGAATCTTTCAGAATGGTTTTAAAGAACAGAAGGGAGGGTATTGACCTGATGGCTACAGGTAAGGCATTCCAGACCTTAGCAACATGGTATGATTACAGACCCAAGATATCTGATACTAAGATTTTGAATGTTGAAAGAAAATAGTCAGTGGTCACTAAAGCTAGGTGGGTGAATGTTGATGCTGGAGATTTTTGAGGGTTGCTTGGTTATTAGTAAGTCAAACAGAGAGTGATGATCTGAGACAGGGTTAAGACATATGGAATCTTTAATTAATTGGATGAGTTCTAGGTCTGCAAGAAATTTAATGATTTGAAGTAGGTTCAAGTAGGTTAAGATTGAAATCACCCAACATAAGTATAATCTCTTATTTTGTAATGTTGGTAATACTATTATGAAAGAGGGATTAGAATTTTTAGATGGAAGAAGGTGATGGTAAGTAAATTACAGCTACAAATGTTCAGTTGTTATTGATAAGAGGGATTTTTATAAGTAGGCAGTTGAGGTCAGTATCAGAAATATTGTTTTCTTAGGCAATGGTTAAGATGTTCAGGTGAGATTTAAACAGAAGGAGTGCTCAACTACCTGTTTTGTCATCTGGTCTGGCATCAAAGGTGCGGTTATAGTCATACAAGTATGTTGGATGTTTGGGTGGTTGCTTTTCACCCAGGGTTCTGCGGCAATGATTAGGTCAGTTGATTGCATAGTAAGGAAATAGCTCCTTTGAAATTTTTGCATTTATGAAGTCACAAGAGATGAGGTGATTTTTTGAGTGTGTGTGTGTGTGTACATGGTGTTGGCATGGGAAGCTGAGTTAGTTTATGCATTGGACCTGAGAAGCAGCAAGGGTACAAATGATATAAGTTTGATGACATACTTAGGCTGAAAAAACATGGAGTGAATTAAATTATGTGCAGCTACAAGCTATTGTGGGCACATAATGGTTTTGGTGGGAAGGGAAGGTTACTGGGGATTGAATGAGAGCATATTAATGTGTTTATGGGGAGAAGGGTTAGCTGAAAGAAAGGTTGGAATGCTGGGAAATTATGAGTGAGGAGGTGGGGTGTGTGTAATTAAGACAGAGTGGGAAAGAGAACATTTGTACGGCATTTTGTGGGGGTATGGTTTGGTTTTGTACAATTTGAAACTTAGTGGTGAGATTATGTTGTCATAAAACAATGGACATAAGGCAAGTGCTTGTTTTTGAAGGAGTGACAGGAGTTGTGTGAAATGAGGTATAGCAGAGAAGCAATGATGTATATGGTGTGTAGGCAAGGTCTGGGCTGGGCAGTGAGGGCAGATGAAGCAGGATGAAGCTATTGCAAGCTACAAGCTGAATACTCACAATGTTGTAAGTGTGTGTGAATTAAGTAAGTGAGGATTGATACAGACAAGAAGGAGGATGTAAAGAGCAGAAGTATTCTGCCTAAGTGGATTCTTTTCAACAAAGCTGCTGTTCCATAATACTGGAAAGCTGGTGTGTATGCAGGCTTTTTCATCAAAGGCTGTATTAATGAGGGGATATTCAGAGTCTGCTTTATGATAGCTATATACAGAATGTGTAAGGAAGGTAGTAAAAGAAGGTAAGCGAGAGTGGATATAGTGAGGAGTCTAGTAGGTAGAAATAGATAAAACCAGGACAAAATTGTTGTGTTACACTTTTAAGAATTACTGAGTCAGGGACTGTAGACCATGGTTAGGTGATATAGAGTGCTGATGGGAATGAGTGCAAAGGTTCTTGCAGACTGAGTTAACCGATAATTAAAATAATTATTGTACAAAAAATATGGTTATAAAAGGTCCCTTTAGCTTTGCACTTGTTATAGTGGAACTAGCTGATAAAGTAGCAGCATTAAGAATTTAAAGTACTGCAGAATGATTGTCAGTTGTAGGACACTGTGACAATCTTTCTTCATGAACTAGCACTATTGCTTTACAAAATTAAAAAGATCAGTTAGATGTGCCACAGAGGTTGATATGTTCACAGAAGATTACTAGGCTGATGGTTTAAGGGCCCTTGCAACCCCGGTAAATATAATCCAGTTTTACCCAATATATGGCCCCTAGTGGCAACAGAATGACATGGATTTTTGCCTGTGCATGAAGCATTTTGCAGATTGCCCCTGTTCATAAGGGGCAGAGGCACTACCCTAGGTGTGAATTTGTGATTCCTATCCATTGATCCAAGCTGTATTTAAAGAGGGCCAGGGAAGGGCTCTGCTTAATTTGGACAGGAATCCTGTTCAAAAGAAGGGGCAATCTCTGAGACACATATCTGTCTCTCTAGCATGTTTTGTTTGAGTTTCTCACTAAGTTTAGATCTCTAGATTGGGTGACTCTCATGCTGTTTGACTTGTGGATGCATAGCAGCTCCATCAGCCATCGTTGGACGGCACAGTGGTGCAGCAGTAGTATTGTCGCCTCACAGGAAGACATTCTTTGGTTTGATTCCCAGCTGGGGTGCCTTCTGTGCAGAGTCTGCATGTCCTCACTGCATTCATGTGGGTCTCCTCCGGGTGCTCTGGTTTCCTCCCACAATTCAAAGACATGTGTCTGGAGTGTTTCTTCCAGGGCATCAGCTGAAAATTGACTTTGTTCCAAGTCAGACTTTCCCAGTCAACAAATGTTAAATAAATAAATAAAATAAATAACTCAGGGCTGAATTTGTGAGTGCCTTGTAGGCCAGGCATAGGTCACCCCTTAATAGTTGGTAGGAGACAGAGTAAAGGGACAAGGATTTTAGTCTATCTGCACAGTTCATGTTTTTTACACCCTGTATTTTCTTTGTGAGAAAATTCTGAGGTTGCACTAGCTGCTGTAATTACCTAGTCAAGTACATGCCAGATGGTGCATTGTACTCAATTATTGGTCTAAAGATGACTGTGTACAGCAGGACTATAATTTCCTTGGATCTGGATGCCATACCTTTACTCATAAGTTGTGCCACATAAAAGGATTTCCTCACCACTGTGGACACATGGCGGTTAAAGTTCAGGCTACTATCTATCTGTGTACATGGATCTCTCACCTGTGAGTGTACTCTAATGGGTGTGCTATTGATGTTGTAATTTGCAGGAGTATTTGACTGCACAATGTGTATAATAATGTATTTTTTGCATTTAGTTTCAGGCCATGGTTCTGGTACTAATCATTTGCCTGATCTAAACCCTCCTGAAGGATATCTACATTACTGTCGGAATCAATGATTGCCCCCAGCTTGAAATCATCAGAAAATGTTGTCATCCAGAGTCCTTCCACATTAGTATTTTCCAAACAGGAGTGGTCCAGTACTGAGCCCTTTGGCACACCACTAATTCCTGGCCTCTTGGTGCATCTGAATTCACCGACTTTAACCATATGTGTTCTGTCTTTGAGCCAACTGGCTAGCCATGAGGTGACATAGGGATTTACACCCAGTTTTTTTTTGAGTTTATTTATAAAACCTGAGTGGGTAATTGTGTCAAATGACTTGGCCAGGTTGAGTTAGGTGACATGTACTGTTTTACCTTCATCCACTGCCTTAGTGACTTTCTCAAAGAAATCTGCCTGATTCAGTAGGCATGACTTGCAACTGACAAAGCTGAATTGGGTGGGTTCCAGTATTTGGAGGTATCCTGTGTCATTATTTATCAGGTCCATGATTATTCTTTCCATGGCCTTACATATAAGACTAGTCAAACTCATGGGTCTGTAATTTCCAGTGTCAGTAGATGGTCTCCTTTTATGCAGAGGGATGACTGTTGCTGTCCTCCACTCTATCAAGACAAAACCAGTCCAGAGACTGTGGTTGAATAGAGATCCTAATGGGCCTGATAAGTCCTGATTTAGGCTGTATAAGAGGCAACCTGGTATATTGTCAGGCCCCAGTGAAGCCGCATGTTTAGCTATAGGCAGCACAGTGACAGCCTTTATTTTGGTGATAAGTGGCAGTGGAGTAATGGAGACTATTTCTTGGGCAAGAACTAGGAGTGATGGGGAGGTGAAATTCAAGCTGAATTTGTCAACCCGCAGTCTTGCTATTTCTTCCAGCTGAGAATAGTAGATGCCCATTACAACTAATTCTGTACATTGTTGGATGTTGCCTTAACATGGCGGACATAACTGAATGGTTATCCTTAGCTTTTTAGGCTATTTTTACATCTAAGTCTGTTTTCAGATACTTGATTTGCTCCCTGATTCACCTGTTTTGACTAATGAAGGATTTATTGCTTCCCTCTTATTTCTTAATAGGATTTTCTTTCTTTTGTTCTACAAATTATTAATAGCAGGGGCCCACCAGGGTGGTTTATTTTTGCGGTTAGGTTTATTTTTGTCAGACACTGTTGTTGTTTATCTGGTCATACAGGGCTTTTGTGTAAGACTCTGCATAGCTTTCTATGTTTTCTGGATTTGGGGGGAGCTTGGAAACTAGCTATGCCATCTTTTAATGGGGGTAATTTACCTTATGTGAGTTTTTATAGTTTTTGGAGTTAGGTGGTGGACTAATTTTATTTTCATTTCAAGGGAGACTGCTTTGTGATCTGATCTTACCAGTAAGGACATCACATAGCGTGGTGCAGCAATCTCCCATATTTGTGAGTACCAGATCTAGGATATTTGTTCCCCTAGTGGAAGTGCAGACGAGCTGCTCCAGAGTATTTGAATATACAAAGTCAAGACATATTTGGGCCTGCATGTCAGTGGTCGTCTATGCCTCCCAATTAATGGAGTGTGGTATTGGGCTAAATGGTGAGTTATTCTAACAACTTCAGGTTTGACATAATGGTTTTCTGGTTCATAGTAGGGGACCCGCAGCTAGCAAGAATATGGTAATGGATTTTTCCCATGGTGAGATGGACATGGAGTAGCTCAAGCATGTTATGTTGTTTGACCAGCCTTGAGCTGTGCTTATCCCTTATGCAGATAGATACACCTCTGCCTTTTTCATGTTCAGTGGGTGATGAGAATGCAGGAAAGGCATTATAGTCATGCACAGTCACAGTGCTTTGATTGGCTTTGAATCATATTTCTGTAAATGCACAGACATCAGCATTCTTCAGGGTGAGGAGAGCTTCCAGGGAGTGCAGTGTCTTGTTGAGGCTCCTAGCATTGAGCAGTAACACCTTTAGCTTGTCCTGGGCATCTTTTGTTATGCTGGAAGTTTTGTCTGTTTGGCAATGCCTAAAAAAGGCACTATTGAGGTGGATAATGTTTTGGCCAGTATCTGAAAGCCTAGAGGTGACAGGTGAAGACCATCCCTGGCAAAGCAGCATGACCTGTCAATCATGTCTTCCCAGACTGGCAAGTAGTAGACCCCTTTGGAATGACACCAGTAGCTAAGTCAATTGTTAGTCAGTCATTTTCTGCTGGTATTGTGGCATCATCCTTGGAGGTGGTGGAATGCTCTTCATTACTAGGCTCATACCTGCCTGTGGCACATATTCTGAAAGCTCAAACATTTCTCTCTTCATATAATTTAAAGAGGCACATCTCAGGTCACTCATGCCCACACGAACTATGACTGAGTCATATTGGTACTTAGGAGTATGTGATTTGAGTGCTTGAGTGATTTGGTGAGTCCCGGGTCCCTCACAGAAAAAGAACTGTAACCTTCCCTTTATCTAGCTTGTTAAGAGGGACTTCCGTGTTCCTCACAATGTTGTCTCCATTGATCAGAATACTGGGTCATGGAGTGTTTAGCCGTCTGGGCTTGGTAGATGAGGGATAATGAGACGTGGCTTTATGTGTTGTGATGGGAATTGTCTTGTTCTTCTACATGCAGAGTTTCTGAGCACTGTGCCTGAAAGGCCTTTGAGGTTTGGATAAGTTACATGTGAGCACGTCCCCATATGTGGGTCCATGTGTGCGGTCCTTTGCAGATGTGGTGAGTGAGATACATGTGAGTTGCTGACAACCTGCTTGTTGCTACATCTTTCACATACTCTATTTGCCTGTTTGAGAATTAAGTGGTTGTCAGTGTACATGAGTCAATTGCTACATTGGCTCAGGATACCCATGTCCACCAAGCTGGATGCAGAGATAGTGAGAAATTGTCCATCCATGGTTACAGGTCCTAATGTATAATTGAAAGGATAGGTGTGGAGGGTGTTTGTAACCAGATGAGGGAAGGGTGCTTACTTGGTGTAATCTGCAGATAACCAAAGCAGCGTTGCTGCCCAGTGCCAAATCAGATGCTCTCTGAACAGAATTAATGCTGGGTGCTACAATAAAGTAACCACAACAGTAAACATTCACAATATAATGAAAATGAGCAATGTTTCCAGATGTTTGCATATGTACAGGGCACTAGCACAGTGAGCAGCTCTGTGCAAATTAGCTGACTTTAGACCAGCACTGGAAATACAGAAAACTGACTGAGCCATCTTCCCCATAAAACAGCTACACCTAGAGCCCATCTGTGTGCTTCCCACCTCAGATAGACCAGGTAAAGTCCTACTGCCACTAGAGGAATAATCCCAATCCTCCTAATGTAAAGGCACAGTAAAGGACTATCCGCAGTGAAATGCTGCCATATAAAGATACAACAGTGTACTTTAAGCAGTTTATAAAAGTATGATTATTCAATAAATGTACTTTGATTTGTAGAAATAAGCCAAGAGCCACTCAATTGTACAGAATTTATAAAGGCACTAAGAACAAGGTTCCTCATTAAATGAATACAATGTGTAAATAATGTACTATGTGGACCACTTCAAAGCCCTGTCCCTGTACTAAATCTTCAACAGACTACTGAGGGACTATCTATGCATAACCTACAAGACATTCACTGTTACAGCCCTGATGCATCTGCTACATATTCACAAAACAAACAGCACTAGAATTACCTGATCTAAAGATCTATACTTCATCTGTGACATAAACAAAACTTGTTGAAGAGACAGGTATGTCAATCAGATATTACTCCTTCTCTGGAAAAGACTCTACATTCTTGTAAAGCAGAGCTCTTCCCAAAGCCTCTTCAAAAGCAATTTGGACTAATGGATGGGAAATCACAAATCCCCTCCTGACTTGTTGCTTGTCTCCCTTGTGGACAAGGGCAGCTTGTTAATTCCCTAAGGCACAAGAGTACACCAATGCCGTTCTAGTCTGTGTACATTGATAAATAGGAAAATTGGGATATGATGGGCTAAGTTTAAAAAGGGTCTTGCCTAAGAACCTCCTATGATGCTAGGATCCTATACAAGAACATCATATACAAATACCCATGCAATATATGCCAAAAGGGGGCAGTGGAGTTGGGGGACAGGAAGTCATCACTCCATCTTGCACATAGCTGCTAATATAAGGAAATTATTGCAGAGAAGTGATTTTATAGAAGCCACAGATGACAAGGTGTTTTACAGGCAAAATTTATGACAGCAAAAAAAAAATACAAAGAATGACAAGTGTAACAAAAGTAAAACATAAAGCAATAGTTGCACAACTAATACAGTATAAACAATGACAGAAAAATTAAACTGCATTGCAATGAGCACATCTGTGAGAACACAAAGACAGTTAGACCTTCTTAATATGAATAATTCAAATGTCTGACTTATGGCCAAAGCAGACTATGGGAAATGCAGGCCAGATAGCCCTTTTTCAAGTTTTGTAAAGCTTTTAATACCTTTATAGCTATCACTGTCAAACATGCCATCTCCCCTTCACAAGCTATGTTTTAAATTTCTGACATCTGAAAAGCTGACAAAACAGAAATTTCTGACATCTGAAAAGCTGACAAAACTGTTTCACTACCTAAACATGGATGAATAACTAATGTGGATTCTTGCAAATCAATAATACCTATCACAACCTCTCTCATCATTCTCAAAAATAACTAAAGGATGGTTAATCTACAGTTGTAAAACTATGGTTTCTTTTCCAAGCATTCATATGCTTTTGAAAAGGACATTGTGTAGATAAACTCTACAAAAGGGCCTTACAGAAACAGATGCTTGATGCCAGAGCCATGTGGTCAAGCTCAATCCCAAGAAATGTATAGTTATCCCCTTTGGGAAAAAAAACATGTACCCATGAATTACCACATAGGTGGCAGTATACTAAACAATGAAAGTGTGATAAGAGACTTAGGGACACAAGTGGACAGTGGTCTCACCTTCGATCACTACATCGCCACAATAGTCAGGAAATCCTTCTATGTGACACACCTCATCACTAAGGGCTTTTCATACAGAAAAAAGGAGGCCATTGTCCCACTGTACTCATCCCTCATTAGACCCATTATAGAATAGAATGCCCCGTTTGGTATGTACCTCTCAAGACATCTGCAACAAATGAAACGTCCGCAGAAATACCTCACTAAAAGAATTACAGGCCTAAAGCAGATGCCCTATGCTGACCATCTAAAAAAAACTCCACCTACACTCTGTCACATATCGTCTATTCAGAGGCGATCTCTGCTTAACATACAAGGCCATGTCAAACCCAGAGCTGTTGGACATGCTACACTTAAAGAAATCCCAATCCCTCAGAGACACATGTTCCAGGGATCAAACCTTGTCATCACAATGAACAAAACATGCTGGAGGGATAGGGTCCTGACCCAGAGACTCCCCAGACTCTGGAATACATGCCCATACATGTCAAGCAGAGCGCCTCTTTGTCTCTCTTCAAAAGGAACCTTGATGATTGGATGGGAGATAGGAAAGTCACCCCAGGGATCACGTCAGTCACCCTACTAGACAAGGGTCCAGGGAAGTAAATACTGTGGGAAGAAATAACAAGGGAATTGTTATGGCTAGGCTTGTATAGTCCCTAGGGCCGATAGCCTAGTAACCTATAAACCTCAGCTGTCTCTAGTCAGAATCGCCTGTAAAATGCACAGATAAATAGAACAGGCAGTTCTGGTCTTTAGTGACTTGTCTCAACATTTGATCTAATATCATACCATAGTTATTAAGTGATCTAGATATATATGGTGTAAACACAAATGGCAGACGCTGGTCTACTAGCCGTATTCTGGGAAGGATATTTGTTTTCATACCTGCCATCAACCAAGCCAAGAGTTGCATAGGATTCAGTCCACTTTATTCTGTTACACCTTCTGTTGATGATATTGCAGTTCTGTAGCAAATATCCAGAAGTACCTTTATTTAGTGACCTTGCTTTCTGTTTTACTAAAATCTCTACAGTTTAGCAGAGATCCACAAACTGGTTCTAAAAATGTATCCTGAGCATAAACTGCATAAAAGTCCTAGCGATACTTGATATGCTACTGTACCATCCAGCTAGTATGTTACTGTTTCTCAGCCAAATACCTATGCACACAGTCAAACAGTTAAAATAACTTCATATTTGCTTTGGTCCTTCTTGTTTTTTTTTTTTTCTTTTTAGTTATAACAAAAAGTGTCTTAAAAATGTTGCATGGAATTCCCTGTAAGTAGAAATATATCACAATTCTTAATCATTGAGTCTATTCACTAACTAATGGGGTAGTTATCATTATCTGTTCTGTATCTTACAAGTCATCACTACTACTGCAACCCACTCTTGGGGTGAATTTGTTCACATCCATATATCAAACTGACCATGATCAGAGACCCAGTTATAATCCTCTGTATCAGATACTTTTTGATGCAGGTTCCTGCCCACTTTCTCAACTTGCTGTATATCACTGGCTGCTCAGCTAGGAAATGTGCATCAGAATACATTAGCCGTGATCCATGCTTTGTTATATAACTGCAATCTTCCTTGTGAATGATTTTAACCATAGTTTAATAGTCTGATTTTTAACGGTCCTTTATTTCACAGTTATGTTTTTTTTTTTTAACAGTGCTATAGCTATGGCATATTTTATATGTTATGACTATAACAAGGTGTAGCTAAAACTGACCTTTAATGTCCAGTCCACTTATTTCACATAAATGAATGAATAATTAAGTAAATGAAATATTCCAGTGTTACAGCGTCTAGTTGTATAAGCAGATAATCTTCCTGTTTAAAAGTTATGGTGATGACAACACTGAACTTTAAATCCTGACCACTTAAAAAAAAAAAAAAAAACTTCAGTAGATGAGAGTCAAGCACAACACTGGCTCTGACGTTGTACATGTTTAATTAACTAGTATTTTTTTTTTTATTACACAAGAGTTAATGAACCATATCATGTTGACTTAATTCATGTTGCTGAAAGTGTCACCAGGCCTAAATTTCGTTTGCTCCTGCTCATGTCTGGATTAGCTTTCATCATTTGTTGTGGTCATATAGTAATTAGTTTTCATGGTGCAGATAAATATAAGGTAAGGATTGTGACATGCTCTGGGTATTCACTAGAATGAAGCTGCCTTAGTTTGTGCAAGTGTCTTTGCTGTATATTCAGACTGTTTTATGAGTTACCATAGCGGACATAAAAACCACAGTATCTGTTCATAACATTAACTGCTCACAGTTGCTAATGCATGTATACGATTTAAAAGGATTAATGGAATGCTCTGCTACCGGCTAGGTCATTAATTGACATACAGCATGCTGCACGTTTTGTGCAATAGTACTATAGACAGATAATCCTTTCTTTGCTAAAGACTGTAGCATATGCTACAGAAAAAAAAAACCTGAAAGTTTGTTTTGATTGGTTTCACTAAGTCTTAACAACACATTTAATTTCTGCATATTACATAAAATAATGCCTCTAGTTTTAATTTATGCTTTTACTTGGAGCTTTAAGCTTTAATAATGTAAGCAGCCATAATAAAGCATAACCTGAACTGCTGCTGATGTCATCAGATCCCTGCCATATATCATTTCCTCTCACATTACAAAACAAATATTAAGATACTGCCTTTACCATTTGTTGACAGTGAAGTCAATTCATGTTTTATCTCACCAAAAAAAGAGCAATAGGTAAAGTAAGGGTCAAAGTGGCTTTCATTTTTGACCACATCATTTCATACTAATTGATTTTCATTGCCATACAGTCTTTTATGGAGATAAAAGCATCTTGTCAGACACCTAGGAGTCTTGGCTCCTGCTTTGAATTATGTTGGGTAGTTTGGTCCACTGGTTTGCTACCTCAAGCCTAACACAGCATTGTCAACCTTTTTTACAGCCATGTCATTAGATGTTTAAACCACAGAGAAATACAATGTGGTTTCTGTTTATTTCTCCTGAAACTCCTACTCCATATATCACCTGCCTGAAAGCCCATCAAACTGTTAGTAGTAAATATTGTACAGAGTGATCCATGCAGGAGTCAGACAATTTGTGTGTTATACATTTTGTGTTAATGGGAAGGTAAAGGATGTAAGGCTTTTACAGAGTCTTTCTTAGAGGGCACTGCATTGCTTGATTGCTGTAAACAGTTCCACTAGTTTGTAAAGATTGTTGAGGTATGAACTATTGTAAAAATTAGTTTAAACTGAATATTTTTGCTGTTACTAGGATTTTAGAAACTTATTTTATTTTTCATCTTTAAATGTTGGCTGTAATTGCTGTTATGCTTGCCAGAATGCATATATATGTCTGTGTGTGTATAGGAACACATGTGTGTGTGTGTGTGTGTGTGCGTATGTGTTTGTGCTATTTATATTTTTAATCAGCAGACATTTATTAAATTTCTTTAAAAATGTTACTTTTGATAGATGCATCTAACAGAGGGTAATGCATATTTTTAATGGTGATAAACATGCAATATGCTTCCTAGGCAATTTTATATCTCAGTACAATAAACAGAGGAATAATGTGCAATGGCTGTTGTCTATTTGAAAAATATATTTTTGAATGAGGGATGTAAATCATCAAAAGTTCAATATCTGATACTGACAACTGCAGCATTTGTGCCAAATTCTTTTTACAAATTTACCCCCATTTGAAAGGCCATTTCTATTAAACATTTTAAGTAAGTATTTTAGAGCAATTCAGTGACATTTTTATAATTTAGAGAGTGTACTTTATTGTTGCATGTCATTTAAATATGAAAAATAGCATAAAGACTTTGCAATCACTTATCTGTTTTTAACATATTTTGTTTTTCTGCACCAGATCTGCAATAAAAATATGTAATGCATCCTGAAGGATTTGTGATTTTAATAGATTTGTTTTAATATACTTACTTGCTCTGAAGTTCATTGGGGATATTTTGCAATTATCTGATCTGAAGATACTTTTAATTAATGTGGTAGAGAAGTTTTCAGAGCTTGCAGAAAGCTTACTAGAGTATAAATCTGTTTATCATTTCAAGTATATTTTCCATTTGCTTCAGTGTAAAATGCGTTACTTTTTACTGAATCTGTTTTGGGAAAGTTTGAGGAAGTATCAGCATGGCAAAGTCATTTACCTACATACTTCAGAATTTTATGCAATGTGACCCAGACTTATTTTTCTTAATAAGAAAATGATCTGTATCAGATAGATGTAATTGAAGTAATCTAAGAGCTTGTGGGAAACAACAATAAATATTATGATATCTTTTTCAATGTGCTTAGGCAGATTTATTTTGTGCAAGCAATGTGAAATTCAGAAAATTGCTATATTTCATCATATTTGACTAGCATCACAGGTGACACCCTGATCAGGTGTGCATGTATAATAACTTCCTAAAATAAAACCTGCTTTGAATATTTTTAGCCTATATCTTGCAGTTTCAACTATTTATTTGTAGGTGGTTCATAAATCTTTCCTGTTAATGGAAATACAGATTTGTGTCTGTATTAGTGCAAACCAATAAATCTAAAATAAATGTACGACGTAAAAATAAATACAAAGACTTTTAAATATTAGTAAAAAACTGAAATGCTTAACTCTGCAGTACTCTCCTCCTCAGATGTCTAGATGTACTAAAACTCATTCTTAAATGTTATACTCTGCACTAGTTTCTCCCACATATGTCAATAGATATTAATACTTGCCCTTAAATAACTCTACCCTACTCTCTCTCACAGATAACTATGCAAAAGTACTCATTCTTAAATACTGAAGTCTACATTACTCTGTGGCATAGATGCCCATCCTTGAATGATAAAGGCTGTGCTATGCAGTCCCTCAGATGGCTGGGCGTATTATTATTCTTCCATAAATGCTGTGTTATTCACCATCTCGCTCACAGATGTTGGTTTTTATATGTACTATTAAATGTTAAGCTCTACTGCACTCTCCCACAGATGCCCAGGCATATTACTCTTCCATAAATGCTATAGTATTAACTATAGATAATTGCTAGGCTTAAAATGGCTCGCAAGGGCAGTTAGCTTAGGACTAAACTATGAACTATGAACCTAATCACTCCCACAGATGTCTATATATATTAGTAGCATTAAATGTCTAACAGATATCTAAGCATATTAGCGCTCATCCTTATTTACTAAATTCCGTTGTGTCCTACAGATATCCATGGATATTAGTACTTGCCATACATTTTAAATGTGCACTCTCCTACATATTTCTAGCCATATTATTGCCCTACATTTTAACAGTACTTTATTCTCAGTAATAGCTGCTTATGGATTGTAGTATTCAACTTTAAATACCAAATACTGCATTACTCCATATCGCAGACCTCTATATATTGTAGTACTCATTCTTAAATGCTAAAGACTGCATTAGTCTCTCCAACAAATGTCTCTGCACATTAGTACTCATTTGTAAAGGCTAAATGCTATCATATTCTATCCTATAGGCATCTGTATAGCTATTATTCATCCCTAAATGTTAAATACTATATTAGTCCTTCCCACAGATGTCCATGCATATTAAAACTCAAGGTTAAATGCTAAATGCTACATTATTCTTTCCGACAGATATCTGTCATCCATTACTTTCTTTACTAGATTTTTCCTACCCAACATGGCTTTCTGTTAATATCAAAGCACTATTATTTTTGTAATTTCTAGTTAATTAAAGAGCTAATTTAAGCTATTCTCCATATTTTTTTTCAGAGCTTTTCCCCCGGGCAACCACTGAAAATGAGCTTCTACCCAGTCAGACGTTCCGGGTAATCAAATGTCAATAAATGAATAAATATTGCATACTCGGACTTATTACAATACATAATGTAAAAATGAATTATTTTCAAAGTTTTCATTGAGTTTGAATTGAATAATGAGTCACACTACAACTATTCAATAATTTAATCAAAAATCACCCTACTGATAAGACACATTAAAGGTATACTGAAAAAACAAACAAGCAAACAAATAGAAAATAATGACTAGCTTTACAGAGATATTAACTATACATATAAAGCAGAAAAACACAATTGAATAAAACAGTGATTTCTTTTACAATGGACAACCCCCCTCTGCACCCCCATGAGGGTGATTCTATCCACAGTACCTTTGCTACTGTAAATATACCAACTCTGAGGTCACAAACCAGAGGAGAAAAAGACAAATTCCATTATCTGACTGTACGTGATCTTACACAAAAGACATAGTACTTGTGACCAGTAGTAGTTCAGGTGACAGAAACAGTTAAGATTCATCTACTGGTAAAAGTAAACATGATGCACATGGTGAGTGAACATCAACATCGTGCAGAAAGACAACTTTCTGACCTTGCGTATCTTAAGTTAATAAAATATACCACGGTCTTGAATGTTTCTCCTTGGCAGACCATATAAATATTCTCAGTTCTTACCACATTTAACCAATCTACACTGATTTTTACATGATAATACAAGTGCATTTCCTGATATTGCTACTGTATGTATGGAACAAGCACATGTTTTACCCAGTTATATGTCTATACTTCTTAGGCTACGTACTGTATACTGTTCTTTCATTCTTTGAATAATGGAACATTTCTCCCAATATGTCTACTGAAAAAAGGGTATGAGCTAGACAGGCTATCCTAGTAATCAAACAAAAATAAGCAAATAAACAATGAATGAATGAGTAAATAAATAAAAAATATAAATAAACAGATAAATACATAAACAAACAACTGTATATGGCCTGACTGAATCATTAAAGATGACATTTTAGTCACTGAAATTTATGTTAATATCTACATCATAGAAAATTCAATTGATATGCAGCACATACACTTAGCAGTTTAAAAGTTTGGGTATTTTTTTATGTTGCTAAAAATGTATAATTATTTAACATATTACCATACTTTCTTCCTGCACCTCATTGTATACCTATCAGTCAATTCATTATTTCTATGCAAATATACAGAGAGGTATGCACACATACCCACACATACTTTCAAGTAAATATGTGCACATGTATGCGTGTGTCATGTGGATATGTGAGTGTGGGCTAATGTACTCATGTGAGTGTTAGAGTATGAGTGCATGCATGTGCACAAATGCATGTGAATCTTCATGGGTTTTTACATGATTGTTTTAGCTATTGCTTTTTTAATTTTTTAATTTTTTTATGTAAATCTGTAAGCACGTTTTATAACATAACTCATTCTCATAGTACTTGTCACAGTCAGGAAATTATTTAGTATTTATTATATGAAAAGTGATTTGAGCCAGAGTCTAACAATGGTGACATGCAAGTCAGAATAGATTATCAGCAGGTAAACAATTTCATGGGGTAGATATACTGATATGGTGACAGATATGGAGATAGACAAACAGAAGCAATATCAAACGTGTTGTTGGCTATTGCACACATGGGATTATTCCATCAGAGAATTCTATGGGCCATAGTTCAAAATAATGCATCTTAGTACAATAAATATAGTTTCAGGGTTTCCATTTCAATCTTTGTGTCTTTTTACAACATTCTCTTAAACAACATCAAAATTAGGGAATATGCAAGAAGATCTATGAAAGCATATTAAGAATGTATTCCATGTTGGTTTTGTTCATAATTGGGAGCTTATATTACTGCTTAAAGCTTTGTGTCTGAAAACAAAGCCTCTGACTATTGCTGTATGATTCATTCTTTGGATGTAGACATTAAAGGTTGATAAATGCCATCAGTAAAGTGCATTATGCTTTACATGGCCATATTTGCACATCCTTACATGAGAAGGAAGACAACAGATTTTCTTATAGGTGCAAGGAACATTGCAATTAATAAAATGACATACAAAAGCTAATGTCACTGTAGGACTCAAATACTAAACCTTTTATCCCATATTTTCCATAATTGCTACTCAGGTGATATATTCAGAAATAGTGCTGGCAGTTTGGAGGGCACATTTATTTGATATTCCATTAGAGTTCTATTTAGACCCCTTTTACCACAAATAAATGTAACAGGTCATCTAGA
The DNA here is from genome assembly GCF_019279795.1 of Protopterus annectens. Lineage (NCBI taxonomy): Eukaryota > Metazoa > Chordata > Ceratodontiformes > Protopteridae > Protopterus > Protopterus annectens. The sequence goes on along the minus strand of NC_056727.1, from coordinate 78,301,612 downwards.
TTACGTCTCTTCAGAAGTACCTTTATTTCTAGAAAGTAATTACCATTATTATGTCATGTATCTATCTATCTGTTTGCAGTTAGGAATGGTAAAATATATGAGACCTTTCAGACTTCAATGCAAGACAGAATACAAAGGATTATAAGGTTTCATGGCAGTACAATCTCTTCTCTATTTAAACAATTGTATCACGAAGCCTACATTTAATACTGGAGGTAAGGATTATAGATTTGTAAACTATGTATAATGGGTCTTTTTCAACTGTGTTATGCTTCACTGAGTTTATTAAACTGTGAGAAACATAATTGTGTAAAGAAGTTTTTTTTTTTTGGAGAGGGTCCGGCCCCTTGTCCCTTGCACTTCCATCTATTTGAATTTACTGTTTGAATTTATACATGTACCATCTCCACAACAATACAATAGTGGTGGGGAAAACATTATCGGTGAGCAGTTGTTTCACATAACCAGGAACACAGCTGAGAGCAGCAGCAACCTATTAGTTTTCAAACAAGTAAAACAAAAGAAAACAAAAACTCTGCTCTATCAAAGTGCACTTCAACAGGTGTAAAAAGTCTTTCGGCTTTTCCCAGTTAGGGGTCACCACAGCAGAACTCTGGTCTGCTAATGATTGGCAGTGGAGTTTTATGGTGCTGAGTTACCAGCCCAACACCCAGCCTTCAAAGAAGGCACACCCATTCACGCACACACCTAAATTTTTTTCTTGGACTATTATATTAGGTTGTTTTCCTTCTACTTTCTTAAATGTTGGTACTGGACGGACCCACGTCATCAGTACTTCTTCATTTTCAGGCATTTTTTGTGGTTCATGATGTTCCCAATGCTTCTTAGCTACTAGTATGTTGTATCATTTGCACAATCCCTAATGCAGCAGTGTTGCCACGTAGTTGTGTCCTTCAGTACATGGGCCCCAGCCATCAGAATATTGCAAGAGAGCCTACATTTGTCTTTACCTCAAAGACCTTGTAATCCAGTGTGTACATAACCCACATTGCTGAGCCATCACTAAGCCTAAACCTTTTGGATTAAATTTACCTCCCCTTAATCATGCATGTGTCAAAGATTTACCAACATACTTTTGTTCTTGGACTCCTCTATATTTGTGAATATACTTACCAGATTTCCAGTTTTCTTCCCTTTTCTTCTGATCCTGTTTTCATTTGTTCTTTTGTTTTGTTTTTCTTTTGGCACTTTCTTTTGCTGCCTGAGTTTCATCTCCTTCTAGATGATTTACCATTCCCACTCTTCTCCAAAATGTTTCTGCTAATCTGAGCAATGATTATATCTTTCAGTCTTATTTTCTTTGTGTTTTCCAACTTTCACTATGTTTGGATCTGATTATATCAATACATATTTATACAGTCCTATAATCAGTTACAGTGAAATCCATACCACCTTCAGAACAATGGATGTATAATCTTGCCATGCACTAGTTTTCTATATCATTTGGTAGGCATGACACATTTTTCTTGTTGCCTTGTCCAGTTGATTGATTGCTTTCTGGATACAGTCAGTCACACTGAATCTGTAAGTTACAACAGGAAGAATAAGCTGATTTGTATCTTAACCTTTATGCCTAGAAGCCAAGTCAGTTTCTACATTAGCTTTGGTCTTCTAAGGTATTCCTTATTATAGCAATAACCCACGCCTGGGTGTGGGTATTTACCCACGGTTGGTGTGGTTCGCCCTCGGGACCAAACAAAGACAACCGTGGGTAAATCCCACATTACCCACACCCAGAAGTGGGTTATTGCTATTATAATATGACATTATTTAAGAAAAGAAATAATTACTTTTCTTAAATAATGGCATTGTATAATGCCTCTTTGCTGCCCTTCCACAGCTGTCTGGTATCCACGGCAGTTCTGATGTACGCGCATGCCTCGCAGTACATCAGAGCTGTGGCAACAGAGAAAGCAAGATCTCCGTTGCTTTTACTGTTTGCTATGTTAAATGGGTTTAACATAGCGAGGCAGCTTTAAAATAAGCAACGGACATATCCGTTGCTTATTTTAAAGCTGTCTCGCTATGTTAAACCCATTTAACATAGCGAAACAATAAAAAGCAACAGAGATCTTGCTTTCTCCGTTGCTTTTTTTTTTAAACCTGTCTCACTTTTTTCACACTGTGTCGCTATGTTAAAGGAGTTTAACATAGCGAAATAGTTTTAAAAAAAGCAACTGAGATCTCCATTGCTTTTTTAAACCTGTGTCGCTATGTTAAACTCTTTTAACATAGCGAGACAGTGTTTTAAAAGAGACTTATAGACCTTTTTCCATTGGTATAAGTCGATTTACAACGTGCACGCTGGCCAATCAGCGTGCACGTTTTGGAATATTAATGGGGGGTCATGGTATAATAAGATTTGTTTTCATTTATAAACATTTTGCTACTTACCTTTAAGCCATTCTCATCAATTTCTTCAACATCAGTTAGACCATGTTTACAAGTGGTACTAGGACAGTGGTGTCCAATTAAATTTGAAAACCGTATGTACAGTTCATTTTCTTAAGGAAAACATTTTTACATTCCATGTAGAAGTCGCACTGCAATCTGGTTCTGTCAGAAGGAATATAAGCACTCTTTTTGACAGTTCCTTATTATTTGAAAATCATATCTGCATTGTAGTTCAGAAAGCCTCCTATCTGGCTTGTTTAATTTGCACAGGCATTGCCTCTAGATCCAAAGAAGCCTTAATTCTCTTTTACTTGTATTGCACTACTTTATTGAATATAATGTAACTTTTGGCATACATCTGTCTAAATATATCATGCAAGTTGAGAGACCTCAGAGATTCTGAAGTAAAATGTCCAGTGGCCTCAACAATCTTAGTTATCTGGATAAACAAACAGCGTTTTCTCTGTATTCAGTCTCTAATAGACTCCCCCATGGAGATCTCTGTCTGTCCTTTTGAACTGTAAAAGACCCATCCATCTTTGACCACCTCTAATACAGACTTCCCCTACATGGCAAGCTGAATAGCATCTTTGGCATCTTCATGGTAATCCTAGATAATTAGACGAGTAGCATAACATTTTCCCTGGTTTATCCTGTCTTGCCCTTCTTGAGACTGTTGGGAAACTTTGAATATAGGGTTTTGGCTGGCTTTGGGTGGGGGGTCTGCAGACTGACTGCCCAGTACTCATAAACCTGTGAATCTTCTTCTAAAGATTTATATACACTTTCCTGTTCTAGGAGGGTCATAGGTCCAGGAATTTATGCTTTCCCATCCAGTCAGCCAGGCTATGCTTAAAAAGGGTCATAGAGGGGCTTTGTTTGATGTGAACTGGTAGCCTATTCCAGAGGAGTGGCAACCTCTAAGAGACATATCTGTCTCTCCAGTAGGTCCTATGTATGTCGCAGGCCAGGTTAAGGTCCCTGGAGTGGGTGACCATTACCCCATTTGACTTGGGGATGTGTAGCATTTCCATTAGGTTTGGATCCCAGATTGCTCTGTAGGCCAGCCATAAGTCTCCTCTTAGTAGACTGTACACTACTGAGTACAGTGACAGTGACTTCAGTCTGTCAATGTATGACATGTGCGGGAGACCCCAAATGTTCTTGGTTAGAAATCTCTGAGGTCACTCATGGTGCTGCAGATGCTTGATAAGGTACATACCAAAGGGAGCACTGTACTCAGTTACTGGCCTGATGAGGGTAGTGTACAGGGGTGGTATGACATCTTTTGCTATTGAGGCAATGCCTTTGCTAATGAGGTGTGTGATGGAGAACGCCTCCCTTACCACAGCAGACACTTGGTGGTCAAAGTTTAGGCTACAGCCAACTTGCATTCCCAAGTTTCTCACTACTGAATTGTTATTTAGGGTATTATTAATTATATGATAGTTTTCAGGGATATTATTTTTACTGAAGAGGATGATAATGCATTTTTTGCATTGAATTTGAGTCCATGGGTTTGACACTAATCATTGGTTTGTGTAAGTCCCTCTTGAAGTATATTGACATTATTTGGGGATTCAGTGATTGCACCTAATTTGCAGTCATCAGCCACAGCCCCTCTGTTTTGACCTGTACTTCTGAGAAGTATATTCCAAACAATAGGGGGCCCAGCACTGACCCCAGTGGAACCCCACTGGTGACAGGTCTGCTAGTTGAGGTAAAGTCTGCAACTTTCACTGAGTGTGATCTGTCGGTGAGCCAGTTAGCAACCCACCTGATGACATAAGGCTTGATATTCAACTGGGAGAGTTTATCAATGATGCCCAAATGTGGGATTGTGTTGAAGGCTTTGGCTAATTCAAGGTAGGCTGTATGCACAGATTTGCCTTCATCTATAGATCTGGTGATGTTTTTCAAGACGTCCACCAGGTTTAGCAGGCATGACCTGCCTTTGACAAAACCAAACTGTGCCAGATCAAGGTTTTGCAGATCTTTATTTGTAAGTTCCATGATGATTCATTCCATGGCCTTACAGATAAATCTGATTAAGCTTATGGGTCTGTAGTTCCCATGGTCTGTTGCTGTACACCCTTTGTCAAGGGGGATGACAGCTGTCGTTTTCCATTCAGCATGGACAAAAACAGTACTTAGGCTATGGTTGAAGAGAATACCTAATAGAGTTGCTAACTCAAGTTTAAGACCATTTAAAATGCAACCCAGGATGCCATGCAGTCCCATAGAGGCTGTGTTCTTGGCCTTGGGGAGAGCATTGATGACTTGCTCTTTGGAGATGCAAAGTGGGTAAGATGTAGTGGTAATACTTTGTGGAATGTTTGGAGGGGACAGGGAGATGAAATCTTGACTAATCCTGTCAGCTAATAGGTTGGCTCTTTTCACAGAATCAGTGTGTGTGTGTGTGTGTGTGTGTGTGTGTGTGTGTGTGTGCCATCCACAGCTAGTTCAGCACACATCTGGGTCCTACCTTTTAGGTTATGGATATAGCTGAAGAAAACCGTATGGTTTTCCTTAGCTGTGGTTGCTAATTTTTTTTCAAAGTTGCCCTTAGAGGATTTTACAAGTTGTCTTATTTATTTGTTCAAGCAGAGGAGGGTGTTCTTCCAGTGCTGGAACCTCTCTTTTTTATTCTTAGACAGCAACTTCTTCCTCTTGTTGTGTAACTTATTAATGCTAGATGCCCACCAGGGACACTTGTTTTTCCTTGAGGATCTTGTTTTGATCCTATCAGGTACAGCAATGTCAATACATTGGTATAAGTGAGTGTACAGGGCATTTGTGTATACCTTAGTATAGTTGTTAATGCCATCTGTGGGAACAGGAGCTTGGAAATTATTTATGCAATCCCTTAGGTGAGTATAATTAGCTTTGGTGAAATGTTTTAACCTGATTTCACCCAAGAGGGGTTCAGATGTTATAGCTACTTCAAATGTAACTGATTTTATGATCAGATATAACCAGTGAGGGTCTTATACTTGTAGTGGTGCAATGGTCACCAGTGTTGGCGAGAACCAGATTGAGAATATTTGAGCCCCTTGTGGGGTTGTATACTATTTGTTCCAGGACATTAGTGTTAACAAAGTCAAGAAACCTTTGTGTGAGCATGATGGTTCTCATTTAACTTTCCCAGTCAATGGAGGGATAGTTAAAATCACCCATAAATAGAGTATTTGGTTGTAATTTGATTGACTCAAGTAGGTCCAAATAAACAGTGTGGTTATCTTGGTTCACTGAAGGGGTCCTATAGCTACTGATGACTTGAAAGGGGGTCTTATCTACAGTTAGTTGAACTTGGAGTATCTCCATGGAGTTTTCCCTATCTAACCATATAGGTTCATAGGTTCATAGGTTGGTACTAGGCTATCGGCCCTAGGGCTTATACAAGCCTAGCCAAAACAATTCCCTGGCTATTTCTTCCCACAGTATTTACTTCCCTGGACCACTGTCTAGCAGGGTGACTGATGTGATCCCAGGGGGGAATTTCCTTTCTTCCATCCAATCATCAAGGTTCCTTTTGAAGAGGGCAAAAGAGGTGCTCTGCTTGACATGTATGGGCAGTCTATTCCAGAGTCTGGGGAGTCTTATCTTTGATGAAGATAGATACTCCTCCTCGTTTGATTCTCAAACGTTCATTTTGCAGTCTGAAAGTGTAGAAGGCACTGTAGCCTTGTAAGGCCGGGGTACTGTATGTGGCCCTGAACCAAGTTTCTGTGAAGGCACAGATATCAACATCCTCCAGGGAGAAGGGTGCTTCCAGAGAGTCCAGTTTCTGATTTAAACTCCTAGCATTTAGCAGCATAACCTTTAAATTGATTTGTGAGTGATATTTTCACATCAGCAGTTTTATTCTTGAGCCTTGCCTATTAAAAGCACTATGGGGGAGACAAGTAACTTACCCAATAACCAAAAGCCTAGATGTAACAGGTGAAGATCATCTCTGGCAAAGCAGCATGGTCTACCAGCCATGTCATCCCATGTTAACAGGAATTGGATCCTAATAGAATGACACAAGAAACTAAGCCAGTTGTTGAAGTCAATCATTTTTGTTTATATCGTGGTATCATCCAAGGTGAGGGTAGAATGCTGCTCAAAGCAAGGGACATACCTGCCTGGGACACATATTCAGAGAGCTCAATCGTATCTCTCTCCATATACTGTCATTTACACCAACATGAACTATGAAGAAGTCATAATGGGACTTGTTGTTGAGAGACTTAAGTGCTTATGTGATCTGACAAATCCTGGCACCTGATAGACAGCTGACCATAACCTTGTCCATGTCCAGCCTGACGAATGGGGCAATTGTGTGTCTCACAATGGAGTCACCTATATCTAAAAAGTTTGGTTTAGATGTGTCTTGGCTTAGGGGCTTATTTGTTGAAACAATGGGGCTTATGTTTTTATGTGTATTGAGTGCTGTAGGTATTGTATTAGGTGTAGCATGTTTATGTTTGGAAGGTATGTTGTGTTTAAGTAGGTTTCTGGTGATTACCTCCATGTATGCTGGTTTATGCGTTGAGTGCATGGTTTGTGTAGGAGGAGGTGTAGTATGTCAGCTGACAACCTGTTCATTGTTACTGTTCTGTGAGCGAGAGAGCAAGGATTCCAGATTCTTAGTGTAGATGCATCCCTCAAAAATTGTACTTGGGTGATTTAGGAGTAGGGGGTTGTCAGTGTGCATGAGGCAATGGCTACACTGACTCAGGATACCCATGTCAATCAGGCTGGTAAGAGAAATGGAGGAAAACTTTCCATCCAAAATGTTAGGGTAAGTCCTGTTTTCTGTAAGTGAACACTAGGCTATCTGCTTCAAAGGGCCATTTTGAGCTTAACCAATAATCTAAGATCAGACTCAAACCCTGTAGCTTATGTCTATGAGGTGAAGACCTTAACTTTTATCCCAACTTTTAGTGGGAGAGAAAATGAAGGGGTGTGGTATAACTGGGTGCTCTAAACTGGGTCTATACTAATGGGGTGCTCTATAAAGTGTCTATATTAGAGGAGTTCTTTAAATGGTATGTGACTATTGTCGATTTCATGGCTTTGGGAATGTTTAAGGGCCATAAGTGCAGATGAGGTGCTTTCCTGAACAGCTAAGTGCAATTTAAGGACTTCCTGGCCATATCACTTGTTGCTACTAAGGGAAACTTTATCTACTGAAGTTTTTCATCTATAACCACCGATGGTTACCCCCACTGCATGGTAGTACGCGATGGTGCATGGAAGTGTGCTACACATAAAAAGATGAATACAGCAGGGTGGTGGCTGGTTGCCTAACTCTGTGGAGCTGTGTTAAAACAAGAGCAAACCCACCCAAATGGGAAGCCCATGATGCAACAGTGAGCAAACTGAATTAAACAATTTAACCAATAAAAAACTCAAAACTGAGCCCCGTGCCAGCAACCTTCAATCAGATGAGTCCTAACTGTACTATCCTGCCACAAAGGTGCATGGGCGCCCTCTTCAACAATGGATAGCCTGGTTTAGTGCTCAATTTAACAAACAGAACCAGATTCTACTGCAGACAAAAAGTACAACAAATCTGCAAGAACATTTTTAAAAAGCAACAATATAGCAAAAATACAGTTTAAAAGTGAAAAATACAGTATACAAATTGTACTTATGGTTAGCAAAATGCATCAGATTCCTTGGACTGCACAGATGAATACAGCAGAGCACTGACTGGTCGCTTAACTCTGTTGAGCTGTGTTAAAACCGAGAGCAAATGGAATTAAACAATTTAACCAATAAAAATCTCAGAACTGAGTCCTGTGTCAATAAATCTTCAATCAAATGAGTTCTAACTGCACTCTCCTACCACAAGGGTGCAGGGGGAACCTCTCCAACAAAAGGTAGCCTGGTTTAGTGTTCAATTTAACAAACAGAACACGATTCAGCAAATCTGAATCTAGTCTATGCTACAGGAGACAAAAAGTGCAACAGATCAGCAGGAAATCATCAATATAGCAAAAATATAGTTTAAAAGTGCAAAATACAGTATGAAATCATACTTATGGTTAGCAGAATGCAACAGATTCCTTGAATTGCACAGGTGAATACAGCAGAGCAGTGGCTAGTCGTCTAACACTGTGGAGTTGTATTAAAACAGTGAGACTTTAACAATAAACAATCCTTTGTCCCATATGATTTTTTTTTTACCTTTTGTGCTATTGCTACAATTGTTTTTCCTAACTGACTATATAGTCAGTCTGCATGAATTCCAGTATATAATTTATAGATTGCTGGAAGGCAAGTTATTGGTCTGTAGATCTTAGGATGGCTTGCAGTTCACTCTTAAGAAGGAATATGTTTTTTTTTTTTGTTTGTTTTCCTGCTGATATCCATGTTGGTACATTTATGGAATGTGCTTGCAATTTATTTTACTCAGGACTATAACTTTATGTAAAGATTTTAATACATTTAGGCAGACAGATACCGTATCTGGACTCGGGGTTTTCCACTTAGGAGCCTTTCTTAATTTTGCTTCAGTTTCTCTGATTCTTATTTCATTCCATTTCATTTCTCCTGTTATCAGAGCTACTCACTGCTTCTTCCAACATGTCTATCCTTTCAGCATCTTTGTTATGTTCAACATGGTCTTCATATATATATTATTATAAAATGTACTGATTTCTTCTCTTTTTGTTGGTATTATTATGTTTGCTTTGCTTCCCAGTTTTCTATTTTTTGGATCTTCATTGTTTGTCTTGTACTTTTCCTTTACATTTGTCTGCATACCATAGAAGTTTTGGGCTTGTGATAACATTTTTATTGATTTAGATATCGTATGAGAAATCCTTATGTTTTCCTGTTGTATATTACTTTTACCATATCTATCTCTCTAAGAATTGTTGATGATCTGTTGCCTTTTCTGTGATACTTCTTATCCTAATTACTTTATAATTATCTGTAGTTGATGCTTCTGTGGTGGCATTCTACTAGTTTCTTCCCTTTGTGGTAACATTTTAGCTGTTATTAGCTGAGAAGCAGAGTAACACATTCTGTTTATTTCTGTTATACCATATGAATCTCTCTCATTTGTCCCGATTACTGTGTTCACGTGTCTTACCAGGCTTCTAACATTTTGAATCTTAGTCACTTTTTGCAAATTTCTTTCATCTTTTCTAATATGTCTGCCCATTTCTATTAATTCCATTATGTAATTCTCTCCTGAACTGAGCACATCCTCTGTGCTCCCTGTTTCCTGTTCTGCCACTTGCTTTGCAGTCCTAAATGGACTTTCATATGAGTTTCCTGGAAAAGGTTCCTCTGTACAGGTGCCCTGCACAGTCTGTTGTATGTTGCACCTTGCCTAGGGATTAACTCACTCATATTGTGCTATTAGCTTTATCAGTGTCTCCATACTCTACATTTCCTAGGTATTCACTTACCCATATTGTGATTTTACCTGTATCAGAGTCCCCAGACTAAATCCTTCACCTCTCCATTTGTCTACCAGTTCAGTTTCTATTTATTGCTTTTTTGCCCCATAAAACATTTTGTATCTCAAAACATTTTACATTTGTGTTCTTAGTTTTTTTTTCCTTAGTAAAATATATCACATCAGGATGTCTTTATATGCATATATTTTCAAATATATTTGGAACTACTGTGGTTATATTGCCTAGCACAACTTTCTTTTTGCATAAATTTTACATGAAATCATCTCAGCATTATATTAAATTCCATGGTCACCTACTTTACAAAAGGTTATAAAATAAAGATACTTTGTTTTTCTTCTTTTTCACACAAGGTTTGTTCTTGGTGTCTCTTGCATTTGTAATATAAACTGCACAATTGTCATACATGGTGCACTCATAAAATCCATGAGCAGCCAACTACTTTTAATAGTGTTGACTTACTTGCCCTCAAGCTCATCTGATAGAGCTGATTTTTCCCAATGCTGGTATTTACATAGCTCAAATAATCATTAGTTCATCTAAATACTTTAATAACAAGCAGTCAAACTACATACTATATAGAAATAATAACAGCACTTCCTTTACTGTGTTCAGGGAATGATTTTGTTTCATAAACTAACTTTTATATTCAGAATCCTTCACAGAGTTCTCACAGCCTATACAAGCATTGAACTATATGATTTTATTTCCAGATTTAAATACAAGTGCATATATTCTACACTCCTTGTATAATTTTGAATGTAACTTGTTTGTGCTAAAGTTTGATAACTATTTACACTATTTACAACCTCATGCACCTGTGAGAAAACCTGTATTCTCTTTGTACTCTTCCCCCCATTTTTAATATTTCTCAAAATATGGCATCCATGGTAAACACTGATGGGCCAATGTATGCTTCTACTTTTGCACCTTGATATCGCCTCCTTCTCATCTTGTTTTACTTTTCTACCTACTGATTCATGTCTTTCACTCTTGCCCTCTGTGGAAATGTGAGGTATTGCCAGCTATGCCAGCAGAAGTAGGGCTGTGGATGTGTAATATATGTCAGCATAGCTAGCTGGAATTTTGTAAAGAGTTATATGCCATTTGTATATCGCATTGATTTGTACAGATGCTTGTGTTGAAAAATGTATTTGTAAAGTTGCTTGTGTTAAAAATGTTCTGCTGAACAGAAAAAGAAATATACATGTATTATTGCAACTGTTTAAAAGTATATCTTTTTACAGAGGATACTGGAAGAGAAGACATTAACCTCAAGACACCTAACTCTGAAATTAGTTTGAAATTAAATTACCTGGTTTAGGCCATAGAGATTGTATCTTAAGTTTTCAATGCAGTCACAGGCAAAAAATCTGTACTATGAAACTTTCTGTATTATCATTGGGGGGTGAACTAATTGCTACTCTGGAAGGGTGGAGGTTTGAAATTGTTTTCTGACTTCCAGGAGCTGCAGCAGATCTTAGCATGGTTAAGTGTGTGTGTGTGTGTGTGTGTGTGTGTGTGTGTGTGTGTGTGTGTGTGTGTGTGTGTGTGTGTGTGTGCGTGTGCCTGCGTGTGTGTGTGTGTGTGTGTGTGTGTGTGTGTATGTGTATTATTGACAGATATGTGCTAAATCCTGACAGCTTCTAGCCTGGGGGGATAGCATGGTAACCAGAAGAAGATGACCAGATGTATGTGATGTCATTCTGTAATCCATTGCTAAATTTTAATACTAGATGAGACTGAAGTCTCACGGCACTCTGTTTTTGTAAACTGACAAAAAAGGATCTCTCACCTACTTCATCTTGCCTTGCTCTAGTAAGTAACCAGGGAATAATAATTCTTTAGATCAGTCGGGGAACTATAGTGAGATTATTTGAGTATTGTTTTTTTCTTTAACTGTGTGAACCTGTCCATCTGTGTTATTTTTAATATTTCCTGTGTTTGAAACTCTGGTGTTTACTGTAAATAAATATTTAGTATTTTCATGTCCTTTTCTTATTTATTGTTATATATATTTAAACTTTATTTTGTGTCTGTTTCTTTACGGAATATTTTAGTGTCTGAGAGTACTTATAACTGTGTATATATATTTGGTGACAACTCTGGCCACTCCAGAAAGCCTTGTGTTGGTCAAACTACCATTTGTATTAATATTAATTTCACTCCTTATAACTGGGTATCCTTGTAAGAGCCTTAGAGTAGTTGGCTTTGTAGTGTCTTGTGGTGTTGTAACTGCTTTATAGTTTGGGTAGAAGGATGCATAGCTAGTAAATCAGTGCCAGCCTTTTCCAGGTGTGTGTGTGTGTGTGTGTGTGTGTGTGTGTGTGTGTGTGTGTGTGTGTGTGTGTGTGTGTGTGTGTGTGCATGTGTGCAAATCAAATTTGAAAGATGTGTGTGTGTGTCAGCTGTTTGGAGCAGGGACATGAAGCACTGGTTTTGCATAGAGGGTGCTGAAGAACTTGGCTTGGACACTGGACTGAGGTCTCAGCTCTATAGCTGTGCCAGTGGGAATTCTTACTGGGGATCTGGAGGGAGACAGACTGAGAAACCAGATCCCAGACTGAGCGTGTTCCCTGTGTGCTCTTAAGGCAAATTGTTCTTGATGCATAGAGCGGCATCTGGAAATACTGGCTGTATCTATTTTTGATCCAAGTGAACATCCCTCTCCAGTGCCAGTGGTGAGGATTCAGGCTCCTTGTTTACTGGCTCAGAGTGGGGATGTCACACCCTCAACTTACTTTTCCATTTCTAGGGTATTGCTTACTTTGCCATCAATACAATCATCCATATCACATCCTGAATGCTTGGCTCCATGTTGTCCTCTCCTCCCCACTCTCAAGAAGGATCTCTCTTTGATCAAAAGTAATGAAAGACCATGGATCACCATAATCATATCCATTACATCTTTTACAAATCCCTCTAAAGCTTTAAAGCACTAAAGTACTTGCAACCACTTTCTTCTCTGTCCCTTATTACATCTCTCTGCTGTAGGAAGTATCCATCATAGCTTAGCTAGAGTGTAAATGTAGTTATGAAAACAATTCCTTGTGGTAATCTGAAATCTACTGACTCCTCTTTCCTTTCCAGTAGTAAACATATTTTATTCAGGCAGTCTTAGTTATGTCATTTGTCACTAAATTCCTCACTCACCTCCTTTCATTTCTTTTTCTAGAACAGCTTTTACTTGAAATGATCACACCCATTATTTTTTCCCATTCCCGAATTCTACTCCATTTTATAAAATAAAGTACTTATCATTCACTTTGACCAGTTAGCCTTTTCTAGGTAGTCCTCAATCATGACATTCATTGAAATGTTCAGTGGTGTTTTTAGTGTGCATTTCATAAAGTCTACTTGCAGAGAAATGCTACACATCTTCAATGGATGTTAAGGGCCTTAACACTTACTGTTCACTAAGAATTTCTGGAGAGAAATATACCTGGAGTCTATACCATGAACAGTAACCTCCTTATACTTGTTTGGGTCTTTTGGCTTTTCCCAGTTAGGGGTCGCTACAGCAGAACTCTGGTCCGCTAATAATTGGTAGTGGATTTTTACATACCAGTTACCAGCACGTCCCATTCACGTATGCCTCCACACAGATGCTCTAGCTGAGAATCAAACGGGACAACGTCTTGCTATGAGGTGACAACGCTACCGCAGCACCACCACTGCAGTTAGTAACCTCCTTATACTACGATTAAAAATACACGTCTCATCTATCTCCCTCATTCATAATATACAGTAACAGCAATGATAGAACAATTTCTTTTTTCCTGCTTCAGTTGTCAAAATTGTATTACATTGTTATACTGATATATTTATTTATATGTACTGTAAATATCTTTCAATTCTTTTGTCAGTTGCTAATGTTTAACCTTTATTGTAATGTTTATGGAGCTTTGCTCCCCAGGCCGCAACTGAAAAAGGGCTATTTCAGTTCAGTCGGACAATCCCAGTCAACAAATGTAAAATAAAATCAAATAAATAAATAAAGATAAGTACAGATATTGGTCATTCTCCTTACAGGAAATGTTGTTTTACTTCTGCAGTCTATAATTTGATCATCCATTTGACCAACAGGATACTTCTAGGAAAACTATTTAAATACTGCATAGCATCTAAGTTAAGTTCTTGTAGAATTCTGTTAACTGATGCCTGAAATATTCATCATTATTCACTGCTGAATGCTTGCACTTTACACAATTTTTGACTAGGACTTGGACTAGAAATAATCGATAGTTGAGCAAGTTGAGTAAAGGCCAATTAATGTTTTTCAAATGAAAAATGGGGTTTGACTGCAGTGGTACATATGCTATAATTGGTCCAACACTGCCACACAGTTGAATAATTACCATCTTGCATTGGTTGAGTGACTTGACTTGCTTCCCTCATATCTGGCTTTGGCTGATTTGATCAGGGTCCAGAATTCCTTGTTTATTTTGGCAAGGGTGTTATTGGCATTTTGAGATTTATTTTTTTTACATTTTTAGATTTATTATTTTTACATGCAATCAGTTTATTTCTTTTATTACCAACCCTGTTAATATTTGTGTTCCACCCCTGAAGTTTATTTTTATATTTGCATTGGATTTATTTCTGAGACAGATGCAACTATGGAGCTATTTACATTTACATAGAATTCCAGTTTATGGTGGGGTAGTTGAAGCCTCCTAGGAGAATGGTATTTTGTTTAATACACAGAGACTTCATACAAATTAAGTAGAAGATACATGCTGAGGGGAACATAGAGGGGGTACTATAACTATATGGCAAGGACTTTTGTAAATAGTAAGTTGTATGTGGAAGAGTTTCATATAGTTATCTTTTCGAATGAGTCTAGAGATTAAGTCTTTTTTCCTTAAGAATATAGAGACACCACTTCCTTTAGTGTCTTCATTTAATGTGGTATGTCTGAACATGATATAAGCATTAAAATCTAGCAACTGATGGAGTGCTTTCAATTGTCTTGAAAAGAGGAAAGAACCATTTTACAGCTGCTGTACAAAGGTTGCACAAGCCAGTGACTAGAGAAGAGAATGACTGTAAAACAGTAATACTCATTTGTTCCTTTTGGAGAGGGCTTGTTCTACAGCTATATGCTAATGGGGGACAGATGACACAGTGAGGTTCGATGGTGCTGTGAAGTAAAACTCCTCATGCTTCACGTAATACAAGGGTGTGTTAGTTGTAATGTAGTAAGGGAACACAGGCTGTAAGCAAGAGGGGATATTGAATGGATAACTGTAAGAATTTTTGGAGGGAAGTGGCTCCATACCCAAATGCTGATAGGGATGTGCAGAGCACAGAGACAGTTGCAAAGTTGGACGATTGAGAGGAGGTACCAATTTCAGGTAGCAGTGAGCCACAAAAGTCTTGGCTGTGGGCGTACATAAGGTGAACTAAGACTCCTTAGACAGAGAGGACTGTTTTGAGATGCACAATGTCTGTCTGTGGGTCAGATATGGAATGTGTTGTACAAACTGAGTTGGGAATGGTACATTGGATAACAGGCACTGGGAATACAAATATGTGGAGCATGTAATGTCCATGCTTTACTGGATACAATAGGCTGCTGAAATGTTTAATGTCATAGCACAATCCATCCTCATGATGCCCTACTGGAGCACACACTGTGGGGACTGGTCATGTGATATTGTGATATGATTGCTGTAACTTATGAAGGGCACAGCCTCCACATGTTAGATTGCTTCCCTACTTACTGAACATATGCCATCTATGTTTAGCATCCATAGCTTCATATCCATGTTTACAGGAAGCACGTACAGAGATTCTCCTAGGCAGGGCTGGAAATGCTGGATCTATATTACTTCATCAAAACTAACTTCAGCGAATGGCCATTCATCGAACATAAATCATTGACCATCCATTCATCAAACATTCACATAAGTGAAAATGTTTCCCAGGGCAGTGAGTTACCTGGCCAACATACTGACCATCACACACACTGCAGTGTATCAAACCCACCAAGGTAGGGGGCTACGCCCTCCCCAATGTGGGTGTGCGTAGGGCATAGTCCCAAGCCCTGCTTGTATGTACCAACCACAAGATCGCACTACAGTAGGGGAAGGCAAATTTCCTTATGCTGGACAAGTAATTCCCTGGGAAAAACATTTGCTGATGTGAACATTCAATGAACGGCCATTTGCTGATTTATGTTCAATGAATGGCCATTCACTGAAGTTAGTTTTCAATAAACTAATACAGACCCTGAGATGCTACTGAAGGTCCTCCATGAGGATGGACAGTAGATACTGAATACAAATAAGACCACATGGCCTTTAGTGATGCTGTGTGGCATGTGCTAGGGCAGATGCAAATGCAGGCAAGAAAAGAGCAACTTACCATTTCCATTACAGGGTCACTGACATGATTCTGCATGCCACCAGAAGGCTAAAATTACTGCACAAGAGAGTATGGCCATGAATGGGGTCTGCCATCACAGACTCCACTGACTGCCACAGAGGAATTCCTGTTGCCCCTGTCTGGGGTAAAAGAAATCACCCTGTTACTTCACAAGGTCTACATGTGGGAGCTGAACTGGATGCATTTTACCATGTATCTGTTGGAGATGCCACTTGCCATTGTTATCGTATGGCCATGTGTTGGGTGGAGATGTATGTTGTCATTGTTACATTATGGGCATGTGTCTGTTTGAGATCAGCCTTGCCATTGTTACCTCATAGCCATGTGACTGCTAGAAATTCACATTGTCATTGTTACCTTACAGTCATATGTCTGTTGCAATGCACATTGCCATTGTTACTTTACAGCCATGTGTCTGTTGAAGATGCATCTTGTTGTTTTTATCTTACGATCATGTGCCTGTTGGAGATGCACCTTTTTGTTATCACCTTATTGCCATGTGTCTGTTGGACATACAACTTGCTGTTGTTACCATATGGTCACATGTTTGTTGCAAATGCATCTTGTCATTGTTACCTTCTGCTCATGTGTCTGTTATAGATGCATCTTGCCATTGTTACCTTATGACCACATGTCTGTTGGAAATGCACCCTGTTATTATTACCTTATAGCCATGCATCTGTTGGAGATTCACCTTGTCATTGTTACTTTATGGTCATGTGTCTGTTGGAAATGCAGCTTGTCATTGTTACCTTATGACCACATGTCTGTTGGAAATGCACCCTGTTATTGTTACCATATGGCCATGCATCTGTTGGAGATTCACCTTGTCATTGTTACTTTATGGTAATGTGTCTGTTGGAGATGCATCTTGTCATTGTTACCTTATGGTCATGTGTCGGTTAGAGATACACCTTGTAATTGTTACATTATGGCCACATGTCTGTTAGAGATACACCTTGCTGTTGTTACCTTACAGCTATGTGTCTGTTGGAGATGCACCTTGTAATTGTTACTTTCTTCCCATGTGTCTGTTGGAGATACACCTAGCTGTTGTTATGTTATGTCAGTTTAAGGCCATTACTGTGCCACAAGCTCAGGGATGGTCAACACAGCCATAACCCATATACAGATACATCGGTGATGTGGACAAAAAGTCATATCATGCAATGTATGTTTCTTTATATTCTTTACATGGTGTTATCTGTACCACTGATGCACTGGGGATGGTGAGATTATCACATATTAATAATATTACACATGGGAGTTTTATCTGTCTCCCTTCAAGGTGCTACCGTTATATGTTCCTCCAGCATGGAATCAGATGTGCCTGATGTTTGGTGCTGCATTGGAAATGATAATAACAGTGATATGGTCTGAGGACACAGTAACAATGTGAGTACTGGTGGCTGTGGGAGCATATTAAAACCCACATCTAGTGCACAATTATTTTGCCTGCAATGTCTTCAATCAAATCTCCAGAGCCCAAAGAAACACAGGTCATGCTGGAAACCTATAGTCAGTAAGCACCCTCACTCCTCTCCAAAGAGCATGTGGACAAGATTCAGTATCACTGGACCAGCAGCCATCTCCACTATGTCTTTCAGTCATTGGCTGACATTGGTGCCACAATGGGAGTTACACAACTGATGTACAGGTCAGTCATTCAAGATCAGACAAATGCTGCCACTGGCATGGCAGAGAAAATTGGCATCATGCATGACCTTTGTGATGAAATATGCAAAGATAATACATGCTTGAATCACATGACTAGCATGATGGATAGGCAACAGTCTGGTATCTCTACTTCCTTAGGTCCATCTACCTGTACAAGCAAGTGCTGATACAATTCCCATGGCCACAACTCATCTACCTCCTCTGTGGGTGCAGCCCAGATGTTTGGCTAGTCACATTCACATAGTGGTACCTCTTCCACACCATTCACTGGTGGTGTCCCCAGTGAAGCAGCGTGTGGACACTTAAGAAAACATGGAGCATGTGGAGATTAAATGTATGGCACATCCGGGAGATGTGGTCTCATTCTTGTCAGCAGATGTTGGTACCAGTACCATTCCTCTGAAAAGATGCCCTCAAGGCAGGGGACATTCACAGTCTGTGTCCTTCCCAAAGGATGTCCTACTACATCTGCGACATGTATATATACATAGTGCAAATCATAATAGAAAAAGCTGTGTCCCCTGTAACCCATTCTGAGCCAAGCACTCAGTCCTGCTGGCTACCTGCACTATCTTATTGGACACCTAGTCATATTAAGAAGCACTACACCTCAGCATTCAGAGTATACCCATTCCCTCAATTCCCTGACCATATCACACATTCCCTTTCCCTATCTTAAATTAAACCCTCACCACTGTGCCCATTTATGACTACTGGAATTGTGCCCCTTCCCACCTATGCACATGATGACAGTTGTGCCCTGTCCTCACAGCCATGTTATACAGTTAGGGGATTTCTAAAGCACACCATGGTCAGGCAAAGTCCTGCACAGCATAACCTGGTGTAGTATTGCATGCATTGTTTTTAATCTCTGGTGTCTGTAATCTGCTCTATAGTTATTAACCAGAGCCTACCTCACCATCATATAGTCTTCCTCTTCAGCCTCTTCAGTGAGTTCCTCCAAAGCCATCTCAAATGACATCTTCTCTGCTAGCACCTCCAGTATTTCTGACCCTCCAGTGGCAATCCTACTCTCTAACTGTTTGCATACCAACATGTTGTGCAGAACTGCATGGACATTATATGTCTTGCTACAGGTCTACTGGGCATACCACAGGACACCACTAGGAGAATCTAAGCAGCTAGAGACCTTCTTCACTGCAAACACATGCTTGACAATATTGTGGTTCTGCAACAGTGCAGCTCTCTATTTCATCTTAGACATACTCCGGGAGTTGTGAATTAAGTCATAAGTCATGGGTCCACTTCATATCCAGCATCACCAATAACACATCCCTGTGGGAAGTCATCACGCATAAGTTGCTGGTATATTTCAAGCATCTACCAGAAATGAGAACCTTGAAAACTGGTTAGATTGCATGCAGACACACTAAATATAATCATCTGTGTGATAAGCACTACCTACTAGCTGATGAAATGGTAACTCTTCTGCTTATTAATGTACTATAGTCCATGTGGACCAACTAGAGCCTGACAGCAATATGGGTGCAATCAACACCCCCTAGAACCTCAGGGAAATGGATTATTTTATGGAACTCCTGCTTGGTGTTGTTTCTGTCCTCTGTAGATCTTGGGAACTACATATGCTCCTGTATAAACTGCAGAATAACATCAAGGAAAATAATTCATGAGGCAGATTCATGTGATATACCTACAATGTCCCCTGCTGGTTTCTGGAAGGTCACTATAGCAAGAAATGTCAAAATTACACATCCTTTATTGTCCACAGTGATCGTATTCCACACATCTCATGAAATTCAGTGAGAGGAGGCATTGTATGCTGTATGGTATCTCTGTCTCCACTATAGCAATCAACTAAGTCCCTGTCATGGAGGTGATTGTATGTCAGATGTAGTTTGATCCTTCTGTGGCTTGGAGGGTGACAACATAACTTGACATGACAGTGACAGTGAGAACATAGGTTCATAGGGTCATAGGTAGGTACTAGGATATCGGCACGAGGGCCTACATAAGCCTAGCCAACAAGGTTCCCTGGCTTACGCCACTCAGGAAAGTTATTTTCCTGTGCCACTGTTGAGCAGAGACACAGAAGTGATCCCCGGGGTGTATTTCATATTTCTCATCCACTCATCAAGAATTTTCTTGAAGAGTGCTAATGAAGAACTTTGCTTGACATAGATGGTAGCCTGTTCCAGAGTATGGGAAGTCTGTGGGACAGGAATCAATCCCTCCAACATGTCCTGTCTATTGTGGTGACAAGGTTTAGGTCACTAGAGCATGTAGCTTGGAGGGACTGGGATTTCTTTAAGTGTAGCATGTCCAACAGCTCTGGGTTTGACATAGCTTTATATGTTTGGCAGAGATCACCTTGGAGTAGGCGATATGCTACGGAGTAAACCTGAATTTTTTTGAGACCGTCAGTGTAGGGCATCTGTTTGAGGCCAGTAATCCTCTTTGTGAGGTACTTCTGTGTCCTTTCCAGCTGCTGCACATGTCTTGTGAGGTACATTCCAAAAAGGGCATTGTACTCTATAATGGGTCTAATGAGTGTTGAGTCGAGGGGAACAGTGATCTCTTCTTTCCTAGGTGAGAACCCTTTAATGATGAGGTGTGCCATGTAGAAGGACTTCCTGACTACTGTGGCGATGTGACTATCAAAGGACAGACTACTGTCCACCTGGGTCCCAAAGTCTCTTATCACACATTCGGTGTTAAGTAGACTGCTGTCTATGTATTAGTTCATGGGTACAGAGTTTTTACCAAATGGGATGACAATGTACTTTTTGGCATTGAGCTTGAGGCCATGGCTCTGACACCAGGCATCTGTCTCAGCAAGGCCTTTCTGTAGGATATCCACATCATTTGGGGACTTGACTATGGTTCCTAGTTTGCAGTCATCTGTGAACTTCATTAGCCAGAGGCCTTCTCTGTTAGCCTGTACTTCTGGGAAGTGGATACCAAACAGGAGAGGTCCCAGGACTGAACCCTGTGGTACTCCACTTGTCACTGGTTTGAGGTCAGATTTGGAGTGTGCAACTTTTACAGTGTGGGTTCTATCAGTGAGCCAGTTGGCAACCCATCTTGGGACGTAGGGATTTATACCTAGTTTAGTGAGTTTAGCAATAATTCCAGAATGGGGGATGGTGTCAAAAGCCTTGGCGAGGTCAAGATTGGCTATGTGAACCACCTTACCCACATCTACGGCTTTGGTGACTGCCTTAAAGAAGTCGATCAGGTTCAGGAGGCATGATCTGCCTTTCACAAACCCGAACTGGGTGGGATCCAGAATTTGGAGGTTACCAATGTCCTTGTTTATGAGTTCCATGATGATACGTTCCATGGCCTTGCAGACCAGGCTCGTCAGTCTAATAGGGTGATACTTCCCAGGATCAGTGGTGGCTCCCCCTTTGTGGAGTGGGATAACTGTTGCTGTACACCATTCAGTGGCCACAAAGCCTGATGTGAGGCTATGATTGAACTTGGTGCTTAGGTGGGGAGCTAGTTCACTCTGAAGTTCATGTAAAATGCAGGCTGGGATGTTGTCCTGTCCCAAGGATGCTGTGTTTTTGGCTTTAGAGAGTTCAGTTTTTATCTGCGTAGTTGTGATTACAGGGACTCTGCATTCTTCCTGTATAGATATGGGGCCTTTAGGGGGTGGGGGGGAGGTAAAGTTAGCACTGAGCCTGTCTGCCAGGATGTTGGCAATATCAGTTGGTTCATAATTTTTGTGCCTTTGTGCTGTAACTCAGAGCAGATCTGGGTATTGCCATTGAGATTCTTGACATAGTTATAGAATGCTTTGTGGTTGTCCTTAGAATCAGTAGTGATTTTGTTTTTGTAGCTAGCTTTGGAGGGTCTTATAAGGGATCTCATCTTCTTACTGAGGCTGACCAGGGAACTCCTCCACTTATGGGATCCTACTGTCTTTTGCAACAATTTCTTCATTTTGTTGTACAGTTTGTTTGTGGCAGGGGACCACCAGATTGGCTTACTTTTTTTTGGAGTATAGGGTTTTGATTCTGTTGCTGTAATATGTATTGATCAGCTATTATGTCTGCTACTCTTAGCATTGTAGCATGGCCTCTGTTTCTGTTCATTAAGACATTAAGTTGTACAAACCCAATGGCAGCCATTGCTAATTGCACAAGTCTTACATATTTGTGAACCATTCCACAATGTTGCTTACCCTCATTTGCATTCATAGTAAGGCTCATTAAAATAATGTTGCATATTTCCATATCATTATATGGTCATAGGAATCTGATCCTGTCCAGACAACTGAACCCACTTGCTCAGTTAAGCTACTTGTGTCTTTCAATTTACCACACCATGCTATTTTGTCTTCATTTCTAAATCCCAGCCTATGTGCTTCCATGTCATATTTTCATTTTGTGAATGAAGAACAGTGAGAGCACTAGATATGATGTATATCTCCTTCTGGTTCCGTAAAAAACTCAATCAGCAAAAACGATGTAAAATCCAATGCCAGTTTATTGAAGTAAGAATGTGATAAGCGCTTTCGCGTAGTACAAGCTACGCTTCTTCAGATAATTTTAACAAACACAGAAATGCATTTAAATACCTGATTAGGCGGGAACATTCTTCTCTTTACTGCAATTATTCAATTATATTAAAGTGCTAGCATCAGTAAAAAAGCCTAGTTATCTGTACTCTGTTAAAAACCTGTTCAAAGAATATATTATGTGAACAGCGATAGGTGTAAATAAACTATGAATAATATAATACATATTCAAAAGGGCTTTCAGAATAGTGGTACTTAATATGATGAATTAAAAAAAAAAAAAAATATATATATATATATATATATATATATATATACTCAAAACATAATACGCACAGTTATCAAATAAATAAATATTTCTACGTAATATAATATATAGTATTCGTTAATACATGATACATAGCTTATCATTTATCTAAATAATCTTTGATTTAAACTTAACATCTATTATAATTCATTTATTTCATAGTCATATTAAAATTTTTATAGAAATATATGTTAAAAACTCTTGAATAGAAAATATTAGGTGCTATATGTATGTATAATGCTATTACAAAAATTGAAGTTCTCAATAATAAAACATCAGTCTATAGCAGGGTATGCTTTCATATCTAAAGAGTTATGATGAAGCAAAAAACAGAAAATAAAAACACTCAGACACATAGCTACCCTACTAACTGAATGTAAGATCAATAAATATATGAAGTGTTGTCAAATGTGTGATCAACTGTAGAAATATATATATACATAATGATACAAAATAATATATATAAACAGGTACTAGTGAATAAATATACTTTCATAATGAAATCTGATATATGAATCAATTCCATTATATACATGTCAATACATATTGTAACATCAAAAGTAGAGAATGATCACTTTCTCCCTATTAAAACAGGTTTTATAGAAAGATAATTATTGATACCAGGGGGTAGATGTGCGGCTAATTTTATTATCCAATTGAGTTCTGCCTGAGCTAACTCATTCTCTACATTGCCCCCTCTTTTATTTTGTTGTACTACCTGTAACACTCTAAAGCTAAAGCTATGAGTAGGACATTCTAAGATATGTTTTGCTAACACATTTGTTTCATCTTTTTTACGAATGTCATACTGATGATCATATATGCGATCACGTAGTTTCCTTTTCGTCAGTCCTACGTAAAAGGCTTGACAAGCCATACAGGTTGCAAGGTATATTAGATTTGTAGTGTTACAGTTGGCATAAAAGTGAGGGTGAAATGTATAATCTATATAAGGATGTTTGTATATCTGCATTTTGGTGATATAACCACACCTATTACAGTGATGGCATGGGTAGGTTTCCTGGGTTAATAATTTGTTTGTTGTTGTGATACCTTCATTATTTTTACCATAATGATCATTATATAAGATCAATTTTAAATTATGACTATTTCTATATTGGAACCTGGGTTTATTACCCACAATGTCTCTAATGTGTGTGTGCATATTAAGAACATTCCAATTGCTAGAGACAACTTGCTGTATACTATTTATATCACTAGTATATTTTATAATATAATTCATCATATCATCTCTGTTCCTAGTCCTGTCAAACCTCTTATAGTTCTGTTGGCTTGTGGGTGGAGTATTATGGTCAGTATATGTAGGATATAAATCACCCAAAATATCTTGTCTTATACTTCTCACCATTTTTATATCATATCCTCTATTTTTGAATAATATTTCCATAAGATCTGCTTCCCTCTTTAAGTCATCCGGTTCTACACATATTCTAGAGATCCTAACAAATTCACTTCTTACTATGCCCTGGAAAGTATGCCTAGGGTGCATGCTGTCGTATGTCAAGATAGCATTTTTCCAAACTGGTTTCCTATACAAGGAAGATGTAACAGTACCTCTACTTGTTATTTTGAGGGTAACATCCAAAAAATGTATTTCATTGGATGAATACTCTTTGGTAAACCTAAGAAAGGTGGTGGTGGTCTCCAAATACTCCAGGAACATGTCAAAAGATTCAATGGGACCTTCCCAGATGATAAGTATATCATCTACGAAACGTTTGTAATATTTAACAAATTTAAACATCTCATGGTTAAACAAATATAACTTCTCCCACCAATATACCACGTGATTGGCGTATGTATTCGCACAGGGGGTGCCCATGGCTACCCCCATTTTTGTAAATGACATAAATCTCCAAATAGAAAGATATTGTATGAAAGTATAATATCTAATAACTGACATACCAATATAGTTCTTTCATTGGTAAATGAAGTCTCCTTTGCCAAAAGTTCTCTAATATATTGTATGCCTATGTCATTAGGAATTGATGTAAATAGACTTTTTACATCTAATGTAACAAAAAAATGCTGTACTGATGTTTGATTAGTTGTATAGTTTTCAAACTCTCTAATAGATGATACGCATCTTTTAAGATGGACGGATACTTATTTACTACAGGTCGCAGAATGTTCTCCAAGAAAATGGATATGTGAGAAGTGATCCAGTTGTCCCCTGATACAATGGGTCTCATTGGAATAGGATGAATGTGCTTGTGTATCTTCGGTATCCCTTTTATGATGGGTATAGTGGGATATTGTATCAAAAAATATTCAAATGTTTCTACACTTATTTGTCGACACATCAGAAGATCATGAAGAGTGTCTTTTACTGCCTGTATAGTTCTGGTTACCTCATTCTGACTTATGTTTTTATAGGTGGTGTTATCGGACAACATATTGTGCATATTGGTTACGTAATCTGAAGTGTCTAAGATCACCACTCCCCCTCCCTTGTCAGCTGGTTTCACAACAACCGCTGAATTGGTTTTTAAATTGCTCAAGGACTTGGATTCTAAACTAGTGAGATTATAGTATCTTCCTTTTTTGTTCACCTTAGAAAATAGTGTATAATAATCTCTTTCACATAATTTGAGAAAGCACTCTATGGGTGCAGGCATAGGTGGTAGAAAAGTACTCTTGTTTCTAAAAGGTATTGACAATGAATTCATGTTAGAACTTTCTTTACTAGTTGAGAAATACAATTTTAAACATAGTTGTCGACAAAAAAGTCTCAAATCAATTAAGGTCTCAGTTAATGTAGCCGGTGATATTTTCATTTTGTCTGGGAAATCATGTCTCTGCACCCTGGTGTATGTGGCTATGATATACAACAAATGCACTTGAAACAAGTGGAAATATCTGATCAAGCCAAGTCATAAATCCATATGTCCCTACAACAAAGAACATAGGATTTTGTTCTTTTTTTACTGTTCTAATTCCTTAATTGGTACATGAGATAGTCCACGTTTCAACCAGGACATGAGTCACAAGCAATACACACAAAAAATGTACACAACACATTCAAAGAGAAAAGGAATATAAGCAGAATAACTTATACTATGCTAAGGGCACTGGGAATATAAGCAGAATAACTTATACTATGCTAAGGGCACTGTTATGAAAACACATCCATTAAATTTCCTTTGAAAGCAATATGAATTTCAGGACTGCTATTGACATATGACTTCGCAAATATAGCTGGCAAACAATTGATAGTTTTTTTTAAGTAGTGATTATGCTCACATTACAATGCTGATTTATAATTTTCAAATCATATTACTCTTAGTGACTTACTCCCTTTTAGTGTGAGATGGTAATTGATTCTGGGTGGAAGTGCTTCATGGTTTCTCAGCATTATCCACTCTTTCCTCATCCTTCCCATCTCCTGAGTTCAGGCACAAACATTGGGATCTTTTTGCTGATAACTGTCTTCAGTTTTTTTTTCTTTCACACTTGCCATGCTAGCTAGTCTCTTGCTGTCTGCAAGGACTGGTATAACAACTGAGTCTTCTAATCCATTCTATGTAATTCTATGTAAAACATTCATCCCCCCTACACTTCCACTATTCACAATTTTTTAGACTGTCTTCCTATTACTTTAACACCCTCGGGAATCTGTTTGACATCTCTGAAATCAATGTCTTCCTGATTTACCTTCACTCTAAGTTCTATCCTACCAGTCCAATTATTAACATAATTTCATTACTGCATCCCTTCTAAGAAAGCAGTTCCTATAGTCTAAACATTCTTCTAGTCCATAATTTCTGTACCCATAATTCCATGCTGTTGCTGAACATCAGACTGACTCTTACTGATTTTGAAACTTCCCCTGCTACTACTTCTGCCCAACTCTGTTTATAACTAACCATGTTTTCCACGTCTATCCAATGGCACTATAAACCTGACAAATTACTATTATGTCTTCTCATATTTTTCCCAAACTGTTAAACACCATACCTGCCACTATGCATGTTGGCTGAAAACATTTTACTGTTCTCTTTAAACTATTGTTACAATAATTTTTAAGTACTTACAGACAAACTTGTCTTTGTAATATAGTTTCTCATCTAAATTTTCATTTACTGTTTCGCCTTTATCTAATGTTATAAAATTGTTAATTATTTATAGGCCGTCATATCTTGGTATTAATGTTCTCATGTAAAATGTTTATTTATTGTAAATGTTTTGGAACTTTTCTCCCCTGGCCTCCAGTTGGACTTTCTCAGTAAATAAATGTAACATAAAATAACTAATCCAGCCCTCTCTGGTATCTTCCCCAAACAACTTTCTTCCAGCTGCTGTCTGTTATCTGTGAGTCAGGCTTATTAGCCTGTGTGCTTACACCTTAAAAAGCTTTTATTCAGCTGCTGTATGCCAACTGTCGGAATCATGATTTTTTTTTTTACTGGTCTGTCTTCTAGCCCCTTGAATAGCTTTCCTTCATAGGTTCATAGGTAGGTACTAGGCTATCAGACCAAGGGCCTATGCAAGCCTAGCCAACAAGGTTCCCTGGCTTACGCCACCCAAGAAAGTTATTTTCCTGTGCCACTGACGAGCAGAGACACAGAAGTGATTCCCGGGGTGTATTTCCTATTTCCCATTCACTCATCAAGATTTTTCTTGAAGAGTGCTAATGAAGAACTTTGCTTGACATAGATGGGTAGCCTGTTCCAGAGCATGGGAAGTCTCTGGGATAGGAATCTATGCCTCAAGCATGTCCTGTTTATTGTGGTGACAAGGTTTAGGTCCCTAGAGCATGTAGCTTGGAGGGATTGGGATTTCTTTAGGTGTAGCATGTCCAACAGCTCTGGGTTTGACATAGCTTTATATGTTAGGCAGAGATCACCTCTGAGTAGGCGATATGCTACGGAGTAAAGTTGGAGTTTTTTGAGGCGGTCAGTGTAGGGCATTTGTTTGAGTCCAGTAATCCTCTTTGTGAGGTACTTCTGTGGCCTTTCCAGCTGCTGCAGATGTTTTGTGAGGTACATTCCAAAAGGGGCATTGTACTCTATAATGGGTCTAATGAGTGATGAGTAGAGGGTAACGATGACCTCTTTTTTCCTGGATGAGAACCCTTTTATGATGAGGTGTGCCATATAGAAGGACTTCCTGACTACTGTGGTGAAGTGACTATCAAAGGAGAGACTACTGTCCACCTGGGTCCCAAGGTCTCTTATCACGCACTCGGTGTTAAGTAGATTGCTGCCTGTGTGGTAGTTCATGGGTACAGAGTTTTTACCAAAGGGGATGACACTGCACTTTTTGGCATTGAGCTTGAGGCCATGGCTCTGACACCAGGCATCTGTCTCAGACAGGCGCTTCTGTAGGATGTTCACATCATTTGGGGACTTGACTATGGCTCCTAGTTTGCAGTCATCTGCGAACTTCATTAGCCAGAGGCCTTCTGTGTTAGCCTATACTTCAGAGAAGTAGATACCAAACAGGAGCAGTCCCAGGACAGAACCCTGTGGTACTCCACTTGTCACTGGTTTGAGGTCAGATTTGGAGTCTGCAACTTTTACAGTGTGGGTTCTGTCAGTGAGCCAGTTGGCAACCCATCTTGTGACGTAGGGATTTATGCCTAGTTTATTGAGTTTAGCTATAATTCCAGAATGGGGGATGGTGTCGAAAGCCTTAGCGAGGTCAAGATAAGCTGTGTGAACCACTTTACCCTCATCTACTGCTTTGGTGACTGCATCAAAGAAGTCAATTAGGTTCAGGAGGCATGATCTGCCTTTCACAAACCCGAACTGGGTGGGATCCAGTGTTTGAAGGTTACCAATGTCTTTGTTTATGAGTTCCATGATGATACGTTCCATGGCTTTGCAGACCAGGCTCATCAGGCTAATAGCCTAATTCAGATGTTGTCTGCAAGAGTTACCATTATTTCTTTACCTGGTCCAGCCTGCTACCCCTCAAACTGCTTTCTGTTTACAATCCCTCTGTGACATTCCTTACTGCTTTCCAGCTTTGCCTTAGTTTTCTTCCCATTCATACTGCTATAAGCCACAAAATGTTTGTTCTGCTGTGTATCGTATTTACTTGCTTCCTTGATCAACCCACTATCCACTTACCCCTAGTGCTCAGGCCAATGTACTGCTGCTTTGTCTGTCAATATTCTCTTGCTCTTTTACATACTTTTACATGCTGTTCCTGAACCTGCACACTGTTACATTGCTATCAAGGGGTGGTAGGTCTTAAAATCTTTTGCTATTTTTTTTCTTATTTCCTGTTGTTACTTCTCTGTGCTTGACTCCAGTGTTTATAACTACTGCACGATTCTTGTTCTGTCTGTTACTTGTATAGTTTCTTATATTATATACTCTAAATCCAATGTATATGTTTTCATTACTTTTTTCTTTTGTTTGACTTTGTCAGAGGCAGAACATTGCCTACTAACTTTTCCTTATCTTCTTAAAGCCTCTGCAGTTCTGTACACATGCAGCTAGCTTGACTGAACTCCCTCTTCTCTCTTGACATTGTAGATATAGCTGTCTTTCATGTAACTGTTCTTGTATTGAAGACAGAGCTGTCAAAATGGTGACTTTTGATAATGCAGTAGATCTTAACTGGTAGGACATTCAGAATGGTACAACTGGGATGTTGGATTCAAATTCCGGCTTATGAATGTTATATTCTCTTTTTTCATATATATATATATATATATATATATATATATATATATATATATATATATGTCAAGGACTAATGCTCGAGCGGCCGTTCCACTGGATGTGAAACAGCCGGGCATACTTACGCGAAAGTGCTTTTCACCGAAGAAGAACTTTCACGTAAGTACGCCTGTTGTGGAGATCGCACTGCAGTGGGGATAAGGGAAAATTCCCTTTTCACCACAGTAGTGCGACCTCGGAGTGAGAATATAAAAGTAGGGGATGTGGGGCACAGCCCCCCACATGGGGGATGCAGGGGGGGCTTGCCCCCCTGCAAAAACGTAAATGTAATGTTTTTTTTTATTTTTTTTTAACACACTTTAACAAAAGTGCTTTTTCAGTGAAAGCGCTTTCATTAAAGTGTGTTCGGGGATAGTGGATTCAGACTGTTGAATTTTCATTCAACAGTCCTAGATCTCTCTCTCTCTCTCTCTCTCTCTATATATATATATATATATATATATATATATATATATGTGTGTGTTTGTGTATGTGCGCATGCTCAAATTCTCTCTTACGAATGTTACCTTCTCTTTTTTCGTGTGTGTGTGTGTGTGTGTGCACACACACACACACACACACACACACACACACACACACAAACACACATACACACACACACACACACACACACACACACACACACACACTAACATATATAGATATATATATATGTATATATATATATATATATATATATATATATATATATATATATATATATATAGATATATATATATATAAATTCATTTTATAATAACAGCTGCTTACGTAACACCCTATGGCTTGATCAGGACTGGTTGGAAAGAACATTAAACAATGCCATAGTTTCATTTTTAGTGTTTCTACAGAGCTTAGATAATTGCTTTCCTATAACTGAAAAAGTACTTTTTTGATACAGCTGTAACTAAAATATTATGACTACATACAGCCAGTAAACAAAAACTAAGGCTCTGTAAGTCTACTCCAAAAAGTGAAATATCTAACTCACAAAGTATATGTAATGGCCAAATATTTTTCCATTAATGTGTGTTACAAATCATGGCAGTGTGTTTCCCATTCGGTTGTTTATGACGTAATTTATTTGACAATCCTAATTCCATGTTTGTTCTTATGTGCTTTTGTATGCTATGCTATACTTACAAATAACTGAGAAAGATAATAGAAAATAATAAAATCTCACTTACACACCATTAGCCAGATATAATGTTAATGATATAACTGAGAAGGTTTTGCACTTCTTTCATGGCTTGCTTTTGGAATTTATTACTGCTGACATTGTCACACATTTTCATGTTGCATATGCAAATAGTCCAATCATCTTTGGGAAACCAAAAATGAATGGATCCAAGGATAATCTGCCTTTAAACCCACTGTAGCCAATAAAGGCTGGGTTATGGAATTTATAGTCATTAGGCTGGAAGATAGACTTAAAAATCACATGTGGGCTGTACTACCTTCCTTAATTTTAATAGACATTTCTGTTAAAACTAAGACAAACATTGGTTGAGAAACTGCTTACACATGCATATTCATTAAGGTTTATCTGGAATATTTATATACAGGAATCCCCAATGACAAAGAAGTTAAAGCAGTTAGATGGCATTTCAGAAAAGATAATGAACTTACCCATATGATCCATTAAACCAAATGAAATAGAAATATAAATGTATTTATGATAAAGAACACATATTACTATCATAGCAATGGCACATGTATGGGGCAGTAAAGGCCCTAAGATACCAATTGCTAACTAGCTATGGAGAAAACATATTTAAATCAACATGGAATAAGAATACATTACTACATTTATGCTTTATAGATAATGATTTTTAAGGAAAGGAGATGATAAATTCATAATGGAGATCTGTAGCTATATACATACCAACAATAAGCACTTACATTTTACATTCTGCTAGTGCTAGATAATTATTTAAAGTGTGCCAGTATTAAGAATGAAAATAAAATTGACATTGATACTTAGATTTATAGTAGTAGTGTTAAGTCATTCTGGCAAAAGACATATATTAACATCAAAATTCTAAATGATTGTCAGATTTTATAGTGCTATCAAGAATAACATCAACATTATCATGCAAAGCAAAAATGGTTTTTATAGTGTCATGTTTAAAACATGTGATCACAGGCTTAGCTTTCACATTATTTTCTCAAGAATCGGGGATTCAATCCAAAATGATAGGGAGACAAAGGCCAAAAATAAGGGACAAATTCTAAACCTTACTAAAAATTCAGATTAAATGTTAATAGAACCACAGTTATTTTTGTAGGTATGCATGTTTTGAACAAAAAGAAGTATAAAATGTTAATGTCCTGCATTACTGATTGTCAGTCTTCAGTGATTTGCTAGAAAATCATGCTGTTTTTTTTTTTTTTTTTTTTTTATGGAAAGGGCCAAAATATGAGGCAAAATAAAAGATGCTCTGCTAAGTAATGGGCATTTATAAGGTATACACACTAATGAAGAGATTGCAAAAATAAAAACAGAAATTATTACAGAAAGAATCAAAATATATTTATCAGAGGTGGGGAAGTAAGCCAGCATACCAGTTTTACTCTGAAGGGGCTATCTTATAGATTTACACTTGCCAAATATAAAGAAGCAATTAGAAATACCATTCACATTAACTAGAGAATATTATGTTTCAGAAAAGTAATCCATTATTGGTGAATCCCCACAATTTACATATAATAAAAGTAATACTATAGAGGAATGAGAAACATGTAGTATACACACTGATGATATTACACAGATTAGCAAATATGATGTTTTAAATGTCGAGTATTCAGACAAAGGCAGTATACAGAGATAGCGTTATTATACTTTCCATTAAGGGAAAGATGCATGTGAATTATTATTATACAAATACAAACTATCATGCTACAAATGAAGCCTATTTTCCTTTTTGTCAATCAAAACAGTAAAAAATTACGAGGAGATGTTATAAGTGAGTTAGAACATATGTTATTAAGAAAGAAAACAAAAATAAAGCATTTTTTTAAAATGCTAGGACTTTTGCTATAATAATTATATTTTTAAGTTTCAGATTTTAAACAGAGGCCAGTATTTAAAAATATTCACTACAGAATGTAATGAAAATGAATACAGGTAGCAGCAGCATGAAGAGTGTGAGTGATTCAAAAACCCCAGTTGTACAGCCGTCTAATGGTGTGAAATAGAGCAGGACAGATAGCATAAAAGTGATGTTATTATCATGAGAAAATGGATAATCTCATGCATATGAGACACAAATTATAAAAATGGTCACAGAAAACATGGCACAATAATTCAGAAGCCACACAATGGGCAAAAAGTTATTCTGAACACTAAGGAGTTTTGTTGCATGCTATGACTATAACAGGGCTAACTGTGGCTATAGCTGAACAGTGTGCTATCTGTTGTCATTAGTGCCAATGCCGGCAACATTGTGTGCTACTGTTGTCTACATTATTGCAAAGGTAGAGTCAATGTGTTGAAACCATAATGAAATGTCAGCACTCGAAATGCTAAGTGCCGAAAAGCCAAAAAAAAAAAAAAAACACCCAAAAACCTGGAGAAGAAACTTGCTCTTCTCCTTAAACCTTATTTTTGCCCCTTGCACCACCCCATGTGAGGCCAAATCTCCCTGAACTTATGTATTCCAACAACGAGATCTCCATACCTCAGAGAAAATAGAATATTCCGAGAAATGGCGTCTTGGAATTAGTATATGTAAGTCTGCTCTTTTGGCCATTTGGTCATAGCATTTCAGTCTAGTGGGTCCTGACATTTCAAATGGTTACCCAATGTCTTACATGCCAGCATGTAATTTTTTTATTTTATTTATTTTACATTTGTTGACTGGGATAGTCCAACTGGATGCATGTCCATTTTCAGCGGAGGCCCGGGGAGTAAAGCTCCAAGAGTAAGCAGATACAGCATTACATAATACCAGCATTACATAATACAAACAGACTATTTACAGAGATTACATAAGTAAGCAAGTTAAACAAGTTCCACAGGTTAGAGTTAATCCTGAGTGTAAGTCAGGATTAAATTAAATTACACAGTAAGCTGGTTAACAGATTTTTACACATTCTAGAGAGAGTTAGCCAGGCTTGATACAGTGACATAGCCAGTTAAGTGACAAATGTTGTTTAAGTCTAGTTTTAAATTGACCTAAGGTGGAAAGTAAGGTAATATCAGCTGGAAGAGAGTTCCGGGATCTACTTACAGAGTTTGCAAAGAGAGAGTGAGCGGCTGTGTTATTAATTTTGCTAGTCTGACTTAGTAGTTTGTTAGAGGATCGAAGCGGTCTAGGATTGTTATAGGGGGTGATAATATTTTTAAGTGCAGGAGTATTGTTCGGATTATAGAGGATTTTATAGACCATAATCAGTTGGTTATACTGGATTAGGCTGGGTAGTTCAAGCCAGCCAAGCTGATTTAGATTGATGCAATGATGTGTCTTAAATGGCAGCCCAGTGGCAAACTTGGCAATGCGGTTGTAGCAAATTGAGAGTTTGTTAAGGACAGTCTTGTTTAAATTCGAGAGTAGAGGGGACGCATACAGAAGGGTTGAAAGAAGGGGAGAGCGAGCTATGGCAATTTTAGCTGGAGGGGTTAGGAAGGCTTTTATTCTGTAAAGTGACCCTAGTTTTTTATTGATGGTTTTGATAGTTTGGTTAACATGTAGGTCGAATTTTAGATTATTATCTATGATGACACCTAATAGTTTTGTAGAGGGGTCAGGGGAGATTATTGTGCCATCATTTGAATATATGGTAAAGGTGAAAGCAGTAGACCTATGTGCTGGTGAAAATAACAGCATTTTAGTTTTTTTGGGATTTAGGATCAGACAACGTTCAGAAAGCCAGTTTTCTATTGTATTAAAGGTGGACTGGTTAGCTGACCATAACTCTATTGGAGATGTGGCCGAGCAAATCAGAGTAGAATCATCAGCGTATTGGATACAGCTGACTTTTGGGATGACAGTATAAAGGTTGTTAATGAAGATGGAGAACAGCAAGGGCCCTAGTATACAGCCTTGTGGTACTCCAAGGGTGTTAGGTAGATGGTTAGAGAGTTTGTTCTGCCAGAGGACAGCCTGCTGTCAACCATTCAGGTAGGACTGAAACCACTGAAGGGCTCTAGTTTGTAAACAGAATGTTTGCAGGGTGTGGATTAAAAGTTGGTGATCAACCATATTGAATGCCTTGGAAAGATCCAAGAAGAGGGCTGAGGATATATAATTATTGTTGCGATTATGGTTTATGGTGTTGCTAAAGGCTAGGAGGGCTGAAGTAGTGCTGTGATGAGGATGGAAACCATGCTGTCTGCCATAGTGTGATTCTGGATTAGGTGGTGCATGAGTTGTCTATGAATACATTTTTCCATAATCTTTGCAAGTGGAGAGAGTATAACTATTGGCCTATAATTGGAGAATTCAGTAGAACTGTTTCCTTTGTGAAGTGGGATTACATAGGATATTTTCCAGATGGTGTGAATTTTAGCTTCTACTATGGTTCGATTGATTAGTATTGAGACAGGGTAAGCAATAGCATCAGCTGATTTTTGTAGGTACTCGGCAGGGAGTTGATCAGCAGAAAGTGTAGTGGGTTTTAATTTTTTGATCAAGGTATGGATAAGTGAAGTGGTGACTGGTTGGAAGCTGAATGCGGGTAGGATTCTAGGGGTGCTACTTTCAGGACCAGGGGAGCTAGGAGGTAGTTGGCTAGCTAGGGCTTGAATTGTCTCGGTAAAGAATCGGTTAAAACTGTCAGAAACATCTTCAGGGGTTTTATCAATAGTAGCAGCAGGGATTAGGGTTGAAGTTTGTCCAGGATGTAGTAGATTATTTATACCTGCCCAAAACTTCTGAGGGTTATTTTGATTTACTGTCTGTAAATTACAGTAGTATGGTTTTTTGTCTTGTAAAATGGATTTTTTAGTTTCGTTCCTGGATTGCCTGTATTTAATGTGATCTTGGGGGGTCTTTAGAAGAATGCCATAAAGCCCATGCTTTGTTTCTAAGAGTAATTTTGAGTTTAAACTCTTTAGAAAGCCATGGCGCAGATTTTTCCTATGTTCTCTTTGAACGAACAGGTGCATGCAAATCAAGGATCTCAAGGAATTTATTTTTAAAGTATGCTACTGCTTCCTCTAAGGGGAGGTGTTTTAGAATAGACCAATTACATGAGTTTAGTTCTTGTTGGAATTTGGCAGGGTCAAAGTTTATATTGTTTCTAACCTTTCTGAGAAAGGGTTGTTGGGAATTAATGCCTTTGTGCTTAATTACATAGGTGAGAAGGTGATCGCTTAGGCCATCAGGGAGGATACCAAAGGTGTACAGTTGGGGGTGACTATTTATGAGTACCCAGTCAAGTATGCTTTCTTTTTGGTTGGGTTTACCTATCCTGGTAGAGGTGGATATGATTTGTGTAAATGCATGCAGGTTAATATGGGTGGTTGGGGATTCTGAGGAACAGGTGCCCTAGTCTATGTTAAAGTCTCCAAGTAGTAGGGTTTCTTGGGGGTAGTGACATGATAGTTAGTGCAGGATATCTCCAAGTGTAGATATATTGTTACCTGGGGGTATGTACATACAGATGATATTAATGCATTTATTTTTATTAAGCTGCAATTTGGTGGCAAGAATCTCAGAGTTGTTAATCTGAAGTGGTTGTATTACATCTATGGTGACATTCAACTCAGATTTCTAGAGTACAGCTACCCCACCCCCTTTCCTCGAAGCATGATCCAGCCTGTGTATGTTGTACCCAGGTGGTAACACTTCATTGTCTGTAGTGTTAGGTTTTAACCAGGTTTCAGATAAACAGAGAATCTCAGAGGAGTGGCCATCCAGAAGTGCATGCAATTCATGTATCTTGTTATTAATGCTTCTAATATTGAGATGACAGGCTAGGAGAGAGTTAGTTGGTCTATTAATAATAGGTTTGTAGCTTAGATTGCAAGTAGAGGGGGCATGTGTATCTGAAGTGAGTGGGCCAGGGTTGGGGTGAATATCACCACCAAGTATTAGGTTAAGTCTATACTTGGTGATGAACTTTAGGAATTTGTTTATTAGTTTGTGGTAGTGTTTGGATCTAGAGCTAATGTGCCTGGGGTTGAGATGTTGATAGACTGAACAAGATGTTGGATAGGACCTGGTACTGTAAGTATGGTTGAAGGTGGGAGGATGTACAGCTGGGGTGTTAGTATGGCCTTTTGGGACCTGAAACCCCATGAGAAACTGGTTTTCATACAAGGTAAGGAGGTATGGTGCGAACAAGAGGGATAGTAAAGAGGAGTATATCATTATCTGTGATTCAGCTAGTGAGATAAGGAACTGTTTTACCTAGTGATGCAACACCAGAAGATAGAGTGGTGAGGTAAAGGTACTGGAAGGAGGATGGGAGAATGCCAGATGAAAGCTAATAGGTGCTATTAAAATGTAGGAGAAGAATGGGGTGGGAGGAATTATCCCAGATGAAAGCAGATAGGATCTAGAAAGTGGGGGAGTGGCTATAGTACTATAAATTTAGAGGTACTGGGGGCGGGAGGGAATTGGGGGCAGGGAGGTGAGCAAAGAGAGCCTGAGCATAGCGAGGACGAACGTAGCAGGGCTATTGAAGTTTACAAGTTTTCCTAAGGTGTCCTAAAGCTATAAGGTAAGTATTATAGTTCTTAATGTAAGAGTCAGTTTACTTAAGTTACAGGGGAAGGAGGCAAACACTCAAGTAGAAAAAAGAGCCCTATGGCTGACCAAAGTGGTGACCTGCTTAATTACACAGCACTGCAAGCGAAAGCTTAACAAAAGCTTTTTGTGTGCAACCTACTCTGCTTAAATGCTGAGAGAAACTGATTGCAGTCCTGTAGACACTGTTTTGTAGGGAACTGCAGAGTTCAACTAGGAAAAGAGAAAAGCATGGATTCTAGGGTAAGTATGAAGGCAAACAGGCAGTTATTTTATAATAATACATTCAGAAAGGTTTGATGGTGGTGGGGGGGGGTAAAGTAGCACACTTCAGAATGAACTAAGATTTATAGCTAAGAAACCTAAGCAAGAGAGTAATGCAGTAAACAAACACATGTCAGATTTTAAAGATATACCAGAAAAACTAAATCAATTGTTCACAATTGTACAACTGGAAAATTGCCAGCAAAAGCACTTCAGGTTTAGCTAGCCCAAGTTATTCAAGTCATAAAAGCACTTCTTCAATGTGTGTGTGTGTGCGCGATTTAAACATTAAAAACACATGCAGCAAGTAGGAGCTCTGATTATACACTTTCTCTAGGTACAGTTTCAGTTTAAACACAAATATTACCACAGAAATTCAATAAAGTCACTAGCTACTTATAGAGCCTCTGCAATCAAATGGAGCATTCTGTGCAATGGATCATTGAACAGTAGACCAATACTAAGCAGACACATGTATTGTAGAAGAGCTTGTCAAAATGGATCACCCACAAGTGGAATCCATGGTGATGGGTGGAATACCCATCTCAGTGAACACAATAGTATATGTAGTATTAACTAACTTATCTATAGAGGACTTTCAGAAGCCAACACGTGATATGTTAGGCATGATACAGGTGTCAGCCATAGATGTCTTACAATAATTCCTCAACAGCATGCTGCAATATGGAGATAAACATATGGTTCTTCAGAACTGCAGGTGAGATAACCACCACTATACAGGTATTTTGCAGATTAGCCTAGTTGGAAGAAGTCCTAAGAGTCTGAGATTGCACAAACATTTCCATCAAAGTTTCATCTGCACCACAGACTGCTACTTTGATAGGCAAGACTTCAACTCCTTCAATTGCCAGATGGTATGAAATGCCAGCGTGCATATATAATGTGCCTGTGCGCCATGCTATCAGTTTGCATTGTACACACATGTG
Organism: Protopterus annectens; assembly: GCF_019279795.1. NCBI lineage: Eukaryota > Metazoa > Chordata > Ceratodontiformes > Protopteridae > Protopterus > Protopterus annectens. The sequence continues at coordinate 78,263,304 of NC_056727.1, read as the reverse complement.
GCTCATGTCTGACCTATACAACTTGTTCTAGGCAGGTTAAACAGGAGAGTCTACTCACATACCATGCAAGTAGGGAACAGGCCACAAACAATGGCATGACTGTTGTGTATTGCACTTGATACAGGATATGCATTGGAGCTGTTGCTATTACCTGTAATCTGCAACCCCCCCCCCCAACGCTGGTTTTGAATGTGCAGAAATATGTAATGTCATCAAACGTGCCTGGAAAATTGAAGGGATGCTTACATTTCCTGTGGGGTGCTGTAATATGCCCTGAACACCTACAATAAAATCTTTGTGGTGAGTACCATGCTGTATAGCTTGCCACTTCATAAACACATACTGCACCAAAGAGACATTCAAACAGAGCTCAGCATAGAAGTGGGACTAACAGTAGAACAGGTGGTTGAAGAGTCTAAGAATGATGTACCACCAGAGGTACAATATAAGAGGTGGAAGTGAGGACAATATTTCACGGCACTGGTGAAGAGACAGCCTCTGATCCACAACTATTATCCATGACAAAGACAATGAAGAATATAAAGAAGCATGCATTATTACATCCTGGCTATGCATGACAGTGTATGAACTGTCCATACTGTGCATCAGAAATAACCTTATCCATGGAAGTTAGGAAGATGGTAGAATACAGTCATCAGTTTGCACAGGTGGTTGAGGAAGACACAATGATAGCTGACAGCAACACTATACTATAGAGTTGAGGTCATGAGAAATGAATTTGGGAGCCATTTTCTCTGCTAGTAGGTTGTGAGAAATCAGCTATCACATCATCTAGTAATGCAATTGAACTGCTGTGTTGTGACCATTGGTGATGTCCATGGTGGTTCCCTACTGTCTGAGGGCTCAATGCTATTAGTAGCAATAAAGATATGGAAGTACAGGATTGAGTGTATGTACCTTAATGTGGTGTTTCATGGTGGGGGCCTACAGATTCTCATCATGCATAACATGGAGAGCAGCAACATCAGACATGGTGCTTCATTTGCCTAAGGTTATAATAAAAGTATATAACTATAAGAAGGTTAATGAGCAGCCTGGGGCAGGGTACCATGTGTTAAACTTGTTGTATCTGTTCATTGCAGGCTGTGTGGCCATAGTTGACAGTAAAGCCATTTTAGCTGCAGTCTGTATTGTGCATTTAAGTATGACATGTGCCCTTCTACCTCACATCCAGATCGTTCTATGGCCAAATACTGCATGACCTGTAGCAGGAAATCAGAGGGGTGTTGTGGACAAATAGGAATTTGATTTAGAATCATGATGGCACCACAAAGTACCCTACTTCTCTCCTATGGTGGTATGAGCATGCCAAAAGTACTTGTAATGTCAATAGCTGTGGGGGCTGAGACTGAGAAGTCTTGAGAATCCTGGCCACGTCTCTTGTTCACAGGTGGATGGCCCTACACTGGTGATTTTGCTAATGTGGGACACACCTCCTATGGCACTGTTGCAGACAGTACCAATTTTCATGCCATATGCATTTTGCCATCATTGTCAGTCAAAGGAGACATGCTGACATCTGGTATGTGCTACCCTGTTGTGCTGATCTTTCCACCTACAGAACACATGACAGCATGACACACATGATGTCACTGAAAGCACTCAGATATATACCTTTAGCATCCCTCCATGCCATGCATAGTGATTGGCAATTTCACACATGTTTAGCATATGGATTGTTCCAGTTGTAGACCAGTGGTATCTGAAAGTTCAGATATGCAGAAGGTCCTGGGTGATTCAGCTATATCATACAATCAATGCACTATAAAATACAGATGTATAATGGGTAGTATTAAACTGGTAATGCATACTGGTCAGCTACCACAGCTAAGCTACTCTACATAGCAGGGTTTGCTCACCCACCCCAGACAGGGATAAAAGGTACTCTTCTGCCTTTTTGAGTAATTTCTGAACTGGTGGTCCACCTTCTGTGATGAGCATGTGCTTAGCAATGTGCCATGCCTTGTCCTTTACATGGATAATTATAGTGGTTACCATTCACTGCACATCGTCCAGAAACCAATTATGACTGCCCAAAGCATTTACTTCCTGCAATACTCCCTGCCATATCTGTTCTGGTGCATATTGTCCATGGCACCTTTCTCAGGATGCATATGCAATGCATGTGCAAAACATGTGGTGGGCCTGCAGTAACACCACATTCTCCCATATTTGAACTTTTCTCATAGACCTATGGTGCACTCTGTGTACATATGGGTTCTGCATGTCATTTAGTGGCTGTGTCAAGCAGTCTACAGAAGTCATCCAGCTATAGACAGTGGCTAGTTACCTCCATATGTAACTAGTTAGCAGGTCCCTGTGCTTCTTTTCACCCTATAAATATATTCCATGAGGCTGTAGGCATGAGTTTCTTATACCCTTTCTTCCAATTGCATATTGACCCCTGTACATATTGACCCCATGTAGCCTTATGAAAATAATGTTAACCAGTCCCCTTTACAATGCATTGCCAGGCCAGCTTACTACTACTGTATGCACAGTGTCTTCATGGCTCTTGTACCCTATCCTCCCCTATGTGCCCTGAGCCCAAGGTCTGTGTGACTGCCACAAATGGATGTGACAGTGCTGTGCTGTTGTGCAGTGTTCTTTCTTACACATATCATAGGTGTTTTGTTCAATGATGGGGTGCATTTTAAGGTGGGATTTCTGCCTTAAGTATTTCTAGAGGGTTAGTTTGCATATGGCAGGTCATCACAGGCAATGGTAATGACCCCCCCCCCGCAGTAGCTACATGTGCATGTTATGTTTATCACCCATATGTGTAATTGCCAATGTGTGTACTATCTTTATCTCATTCATCTATAGGTCCAGATGGTGAAGACATTGTTGAGCAGCAATAGTTACCTTAGTATAAAATAACTGATGTCTCTGGAGCTGCATCAGTAATAATTTCCAGGTATCTCTTTCAACTAAAAACAGAACTCACATTGCAGAAGGTGCCCTGGATGGATAATTAGTAGTCTCCATAGCTAATTCTTCAGGAGATGAGTGGAGCTTCCTCTTCTGACAGTGGCCTGGGGAGTTTGCAATCATCTACTTGTGTCAGTTGCACGAGCAGATGTTTTCTGAAATTTCCTTAGCATGGTAAAGCACCTCATATGATGACTGGTTGTGTCACATTACCAGTAGGCCCAGACCATTGAACAACCAGAAGAAGGGCCAGCACATGATATTAGCAACAAAGATAATTGATGGGGGGTTATCATTTTATGGGCTAGGCTGACATCTGTTAATGAACCCTACCTTACTCCATCCACATGTTCCTTTCCCTATTGTGTCATTCCTGCATTCTGTGTTAATTTTCTAATCCTTCCCATCACCAAATATCTACTCCCTATTAGTCTGCATTCATCCACTGCAGTCCCTGCCTTTTGCTTACTTACGTCTCCTGTCTTTTGAGTCTGTGTTGTATTTTATCTTCCTTCCTTTTTCATTACCCTTACCACAACCATTATTACATACTTATTCTTCCAACCCGTCTTTTTTATATAGTAAAAGTAAGGATCTCTACCCCACAAAAAAGAGTGTCCTTCCTCTTCTCATGCGTTATGGTTATTCTTGTGTGTTTTCCGTTACTTCTTATATTCCCCTTTCCTGCTTATTTTCACCTCCCCAATTTCAGTTTTGAACTTGGTTGGCAGTTTGCTGGGTTAACCCTTTGTAGGCCTTTTTAAATGGCAGCTATGAGGTCCTCACTATGACTGTGGACCTGTGTGAATTGACACCCTAGCCTTCTTTGTTGGTGATGTCGGCTATGTTAGCCATACAACTGTCTCTTGTGCTAATCCTCCATTGTATCATAGTAATAACAGTTTTGCTAATCCTCCATTGTATCATAGTAATAACAGTTTTCCCAATAAGGCAGCCCTTCCAACTTATTACGCAGACATTTGTTCACTATGTTGGTATTACGCTTAGCATAACACTTAACTGATTAGTGTCGGGACCAGGTCATGCTGTTAGATCTGTGTAATTTATCACTGTACAAGCATGCAGCGCTTGTCTATGAATCCTAACTAGAGTCAGTGAACTTGTTAGAGGTAGCGATTGAAAGAATTGTCTAGAAGTGTTCAAATGGAAAAAAAAAGTTGAGACCTAGATGTGAACCTTGTCTAAATGAGTGGTTTAGTATTAAATCTTCAATGATGGGTAAGCCATTAAATTACAAATGAGACAGAATTACATGGTTGATAGATGTACTGTGAATGGATGGAATTTCATGAGCTTTTTAGTCAAATGAAGTGCATATGTGTCTTAAAAAGTGCTTACTCATATATATACATATATATATATATATATATATATATATATATATATATATATATATGTGTGTGTGTGTGTGTGTGTGTGTGTGTGTGTGTGTGTGTATGTGTGTGTGTGATTTTATTCTGCTTTAACTTAACAGAAATTAGTTATACAAAATTGCCCTGAAATTGTTTAAAGTATTTGGAATTCGCTCACTTAGTCTACTTTCAATTTACTGTGCAATCCAGTGAAAAGATGTTACTTGTGGAAACATTCTTGAAGCAGACGTGTGAATCTGAATTTCACAATTGCGGTGACTCTACTTTGGATTCAATAGAACAGCTACGTTTTCTAAGATGACAGAATTAAAATAAAATAAACGGAGAGTTCTGAAACAGATGCTAAGGGGAACTGACAAGAATGGTCTTGACAAACTGCATAAATGTGTGTAGAAAACTATTTACGAATTTCCATTTTAAATGTGTTATGTGAATATTAAAAAAATTCTTGAAAAGTGAAAGAATTTTGTTCTTATACAGTTATATCGTATTTTGTTATACAGCTATATTTTATTGACTTTATTACAGACTGCACTGCATTTACTTTGTCTCTTACTGGCTTAACTGCTAATAACTGCAAATAAGCTCCATGAATGCTGTGCACTGTTAAAACACTTACTACCACCCTCCACAACCACAGTCTTCAACAGCTTCCAGCAACTCTGCCTGGAATTGCTTCATTGACTATGCTTGACAGAGGCTCAGTTACTTCCGCAATGGTGCGGGGAAGGCCAACACACTATTCTATGCTTCTAATTGCCCTTGGGCAGATAGATAGTAAGCTATCTGTGAACCTCTAATGTGCAGGCCATTACAGCCATAATATCTGAATAAACAGACCTTCAGATCACAATATACAGTGTGAACTCACCGTGTAGTAAGGAAACAGTTGAGTACAGAAGAACATACAGAACACTGATACTTAGTCATTCATAAAGCCTATCTTGGAAGCTAGAACACTTGTATAAGTTTAAGGCTTTCTATTGCTTACCACTAGGTCACTTGTATTTTATCTGCACTCCTGCTGCTCTACCTGCTTTTTCCTACCTTTAAGTGTTTTAAACTAACTTTAACATAGTCTGGATTCAGGTTTGCTGCATCCAAAGCTGTTTGTTTGATCCCGGTGATTTTCCACTTCACCTTGTGTTGGTGTGGGCCTGCTCGCACCCTAGTGAGAGTAGTAGTACTGGTCAGATCCTGTCTGGCATAGGGTGATTGGCTATAAGCCTAGATACAAGGTTGATTGGTTAAATTCAGCATTTGTACTTTACTTCTGTTCTTCTGGTATTTAAACTGCGTTGTGGATTTGTGCTTGTTTGCACGTCACGTATCAATGCTGAGCTGCAGTAAACCATTTGCATAGTATACTCTCTTTAAATTTTCTCGTGGCAGAGCCTGTGTAAACTTGAGGTACTAAATCCCCTCTCTGCAGGTACAGCACTGAGTTAAGGCCAGCCTGTAACACACACTTAGCCATACACCCACTTTGACCCGTCACCTCTTAACTCTCTTATTAGATGTCCTCAGTCCCTCATCCAGATTCTGATAAGCAAGACTGCACAGTTTCCTACAGCTTCTCCAGCTAGTCTGGATAAGATGGGCATTATGTGGCAGTGTAGCAACTGCCTCATGTACACAGACAACCCGCTGCTCTTACCACCTAAGAATGCATTCTGTAAGAGATGTAACTACATAAAGAACCTTGAACCCATGCTCTCTCACTCACAAATAAATACATCTGACAAGTGGTGGTAGACAGCACAGACATCGCATCTCACACACCACCCACACCCACACAAAACACACCCACATATGCAGAAGTTCTAACTAGAAGAATACCCATACACAAGAGACCTCCCAAGCAAAAACACAAGAACACCCCCCAGAACACCTCATTGCACAACTCACATAATTCACACATCAGTGTCTCACAACCACCAAGGACAAACAACAAACCCAACATATTACTCATTGGAGATTTGATAGTGAGACGCGCAGATCTGTTCCTCACATGGCTGGATAAGGAGAATGTCACAGTGAGTTGCTTGTCGGGTGCCAGAATCCACCATATCATGCATGCACTCTAGACTCTCAACAACAGGTAAAGTTATGACTCAGACATTGTCCATGTTGGTGTGAACAACTTGAAATGTACCTCTCTGGACTATATGAAGAGAGACATGATCAAGCTCACTGAATGTGTGTCCCAGGCAGGTATGTTCTTAGCCTTAAGCAACATCTTACCAACACCTGGGAGGATGCCTCAGTACAAACAGAAAATGACTGACTTCAATAATTGGCTTAGCTTCTGGTGTTATTCAAAGGGGATCCAGTACCGCACAACTTGGGATGACATGATTGACAGGCCTCAAGACTTTGTCAGAGATGGCCTTCATCTGTCTCTACTGGGCTTCTGACTACTGGCAAAGGCTCTTGCCTCTCTCATAGTGCCTTTTTTAGGCAATGTCATGAGAAAAAAATTCCCAACATAAAAAAATACATCAAAATATAAATTAAAGGTCATGCTGCTAAATGCTAGGAGCCTTATCATGAAACTACACTCACTGGAAGCATTCCTACCCTTGGAAGATGCTGACTGTCACAAACACCTGGTTCAAAGCTGCTGAGACCACCCCAGCCATACCGGGTTACTCAGTCTTCCACATATTTAGACCCCAAACAGAGGGCAATAAAACTAAAAGCGGTGGAGTAGCTATATACATATATATATATATATATATATATATATATATATATATATATATATATATAATTAAAGACAAACACCCCTCCAGACTGATCAATCAGTACGATGCACAGGAGGCACTTCTGGTGCAGCTAACTGCAGACAAGCTATAGGCCACCATCCATGAATCAAGATACCCACTCCACCTATCTGGACCTACTTAAATCTTTCAAGGTTCAACCTCTCACTCTGATCCTGGGTAACACCAATTACCCAACCATAGACTGGAAAAATTACTCAGTCTAAAACCCATTTGCTCAGAGATTTCTTGACTTTGTCAACTCTGATGCTCTGGACCAGCTGGTAAACAACCCAACAAGGGGTGAAAGTATCTTGGACCTGGTACTGACAAACATGGGCAAACATAGTAGTATGCCTAGAGTGTCACCTTCTCCGGTGAGATCCAACCACCAAGCAGTCACTTTCATAGTTACCATCACCCATGCCCCCCAGCAGTGATCAGACAAAAAACTTCTCCAAAGCTGACTACAACAACCTACAGGCAGGTATAAACAGCTTTGTGGCTCCCTCCCTCCACTGAGGGAACAGACACTTATGTAGAAAACTACACCAGGGATTTATACAAACACCTATATGGCTGTATTGACTCAACTATAGCAGACAGGACCAAACCTTCCTTCTCAAGGAGGAGCAAATCAGTCTGGTGGACTTCTACCATAAGTAGACTTTATAATAAAAGAAAAAAACTGCTATCCAAGGATGGGAAGGAGTAGGTACCAAATTGAAAGCAAACCTTCCTTAACCTAAACAAGTAAATAAGGGCCCGCATGAGATGTTCAAAAGCTAACTATGAATCCAAATTGGCTTCTCAACAAAATACAATCTTAAGGCCTTCTTTATTTATGTCCATAACTTTAAGAGCAAGCAACATCTCTGTACAGAATTCATAGTCAATGGCACTACACACACTAATACTGTTGATATTTAATAATCCCCTGCTGCTCTTAGGTTGTGGTTATTATCACTATTCGGCTGTTTTTTGTGAACATATCTCAGTGTTTAGTTCCAATGTTTCTTTATGTGTCTTTACTACTTTTCTGATCCAGTCTCCTTTTATTGTGAAGCTGATCAAAGATTATATTTTTGCTCAGTTTCAGTGATATTTAAAAATCCTGTGCTGCACTTACATGGTAAGTATCACTATTCTGCTCAGTTTAGTGAACATATCTCAGGGTTTATTTCCAAGATTTATTCACTTGTCTTTAATTCTCTTCTAATTCAGTCTCCCTTTTTGTAAAGTTGATTTAAGTATGTATGTATATATATATATATATATATATATATATATATATATATATATTTATATATATTGCTCTCACTGTTTCAGTGCTATTCAACAATCCTGTGCTGATCTTAGGTTGCAGATTTTAACAGTATTCAGCTGTGTTTTGTGAATGTATCTCAGGGTTTAGTTCCAAAGTTTCTTTATTTGTCTTAGCTTCTGTTCTAATTCCATCTCCATTTTTTGTAAAGCTGTTTAAGTGTATATGTTTTGCTCTAAATGTTTCAGTGATATTTAACAGTCCTGTGCTGCTCTTCTGTTGTGGTTTTTGACAGTATTCTGCTGTGGTTTGAGAACATATCTCAGCATTTAGTTCCAATGTTTCTTTACTTGGGTTCTGATTCAGCCTCCATTTTTATTTAGGTGTAAAATCTTGGTCAGTCTCTCTTTTAGGTTCTTTCTAATTGCATCTAGGGTTTAACTTTATAAAAGCATGTCATCCTGGTGGTATACATCAATTATATAAGTTTCTGCTCTTTTGTGCCTTCACCTGTGGCTGGCTACTAGAATTACTGCATGTAAGTCAGTTGGAAATCCAAGGCTGACATACGTATCTTTGTTTGTGTCTTTCGGCTTTTCCCGGTTAGGGGTTACCACAGCGGAACTCCGGTCCGCTAATGATTGGCAGTAGATTTTTACGTACTGGCTTGCCGGGCCTAACGCACAACCTTCAACAAAGGAACGCCCATTCACGCATGTCGCCACACAGAAGACGCTCTAACTGAGAATCAAACGGCAATGTCTAACTGTGAGGCAACAATGCTACCGCAGCACCACCACTGCAGATGCTGACATACGTATCTAAAACTGTTTAAGTATATACTTGTTACTCTAACTGGTTCAGTCATATTTAACAATCCTGTGCTACTCTCAGGTTATAGTTTTTAACAGTATTCTGCTGTGTTTTGTAAACATATCTCTGGGTTTATTTCCAAGGTTTCTTTACTTGTCTTCATGTCTGTTGTGATTCAGTCTCCATTATTTATAAAGCTGATTTTGGTATATATTTTTTTGTCTTAACTGTTTCAGTGATGTTAAACCATCCTGTGCTACTCCTAGGTTTAGTTTTTTAACAGTATTCTGTTGTATTTTGTGAACTTATCTCAAGGTTTTGTTCCAAGGTTCCTTTGCTTGTCTTTAATTTAACTGTTTCTGTGGTATTTAACAATCCTCTTAGGTTGTAGTTTTTAACAGTATTCTTGTGTTTTGTGAACATATCTCTTGGTTTAGTTCCAATGTTTCTTTACTTGTCTTTACTTCTGTTCTGATTCACTCTCCATTTTTGTAAAGCTGATTTAAGTATATTTGTTTCCTCTTACTGTTTCAGTGATGTTTAAAAATGTTGTGCTGCTGACATCCTGTAGTTTTTAACAATATTCTGCCATGTTTTGTGAATATATCTCAGCGTTTAGTTCCAAGGTTTCTTTACTTGCCTTTACTTCCGTCCTGATTCAGTCTCCATTTTTATTTAGGTGAGAAATCTTGGTCAGTCTCTCTTTGAGGTTTTGTCGTATTGCCATTAGGGTTTAACATTAAAAAAAGCCTTTCATCCTGCTTGTATGTTTTATTTTTTCTGCTGTTTTGTGCATTCACCTGTAGCTGGCTACCAGAATTAATGCATCTAAGCCATTTGGAAGTCCAAAGCTAATATAAGTATCTAAAGCTGATTTAAGTATACAGTGGATATAAAAAGTGTACACACCCCTGTTAAAATGCCATGTTTTGTGATATAAAAAAATGAGATGACAATAAATAATTTCAAAACTTTTCTCACCTTTTTTCTTGAAAAGTACTAATGAGGACCGTTGCTTGACATAGATAGGTAGCTTGTTCCAGAGTATGGCAAGTCTCTGGGACAGGAATCTATCCCTCCAGCATGCCCTGTTTATTGTGGTGATAAAGTTTAGGTCCCTGGAGTATGTAGCTCGGAGGGACTGGGATTTATTTAGGTGTAGCATGTCCAACAGCTCTGGGTTTGACAAAGCTTTATATGTTAGGCAGAGATCACCTCGGATAGGCGATATGCTACAGAGTAAAGCTGGAGTTTTTTGAGATGGTCAGTGTAGGGCATCTGTTTGAGACCAGTAATCCTCTTTGTGAGGTACTTCTGTGGCCTTTTAGCTGCTGCAGATGTCTTGTGAGGTACATTCCAAAAGGGGCGTTGTACTCTACAATGGGTCTAATGAGTGCCAAGTAGAGGGGAACAATGACCTCTTTTTTCCTGGATGAGAACCCTTTTGTGATGAGGTGTGCCACATAGAAGGACTTCCTGACTACTGTGGCAATGTGATTATCAAAGGAGAGGCTATTGTCCACCTGGGTCTCAAGTTCTCTTATCACACATTCAGTGTTACATAGACTGCTGCTTATGTGGTAGTTCATGGGTACAGAATTTTTACCAAAGGGGATGACAGTGCACTTTTTGGCATTGAGCTTGAGGCCATGGCTCTGACACCAGGCTCCTGTCTCAGTGAGGCCCTTCTGCAGGATGTCCACATCATTTGGGGGCTCGAATATGGCTCCGAGTTTGCAGTCATCTGCAAACTTCATTAGCCAGAGGCCTTCTGTGTTAGCCTGTACTTCACAGAAGTAGATACCAAACAGGAGAGGTCCTGGGACTGAAACCTGTGGTACTCCACTTGTCACTGGTTTGAAGTCAGATTTGGAGTTTTCAACTTTTACAGTGTGGGTTCTGTCAGTGAGCCAGTTGGCAATGCATCTTGTGACATAGGGATTTATAACTAGTTTAGTGAGTTTAGCTATAATTCCAGAATGGATGATGGTGCTGAAAGCCTGGGCGAGGTCAAGATAGGCTGTGTGAACCACCTTACCTTCGTCTACAGCTTTGGTGACTGCCTCAAAGAGGTCAATCAGGTTCAGGAGGCATGATCTGCATTTCACAAACCCGAACTGGGTGGGGTCCAGAGTTTGGAGGTTACCAATGTCTTTGTTTACGAGTTCCATGATGATACATTCCATGGCCTTACAGGCCAGGCTTGTCAGGCTAATATGACTATAGCTCCCGGGATTAGTGGTGGCTCCCCCTTTGTGGAGTAGGATAGCTGTTGCTGTGCACCATTCAGTGGGCACAAAGCCGGATATGAGGCTATGATTGAAAATGGTGCTTAGGTGGGAAGCCAGTTTGTTCTGAAGTTTGTGTAAAATGCAGCCTGAGATGTTGTCCGGTCCCATAGATGCTGTGTTTTTGGCTTTACAGAGTGCAGCTTTTACCTGCATAGTTGTGATTACAGGGACTCTGCATTCTTCCTGTATAGATATGGGCCTTTTAGGGGGTGAGAGGGGGGTAAAGTTAGCACTGAACCTATCTGACAGGATGTTGGCAATATATGTTGGTTCTGTAATTTTTGTGCCATTGTGCTGTAACTTGGAGCAGATCTGGGTGTTGCCATTGAGATTCTTGACATAGCTATAGAATGCTTTGTGGTTGTCCTTAGAATCGGTGGCAATTTTGTTTTTGTAGCTATCTTTGGAGGATCTTATAAGAGATCTCAGCTTCTTACTGAAGCTGACCAGGGAGATCCTCCACTCATGGGATTTTACTCTCTTTTGCAACAGTTTCTTCCTTCTGTTGTACAGTTTGTTTATGGCAGGGGACCACCAGATTGTCTTCCTTTTTTTAGAGGATAGCATCTTGGTTCTGTTTGAGATAGCACAATCCATGCACTCGTGTGAGACTGGGGTCCAGGAAGTAAATAGTGTGGGAAGAAATAGCCAGGGAATTGTTATGGCTAGGCTTGTGTAGGCCCTAGGGCTGATAGTCTACTACCAACCTATGAAACTATGAACCTATGAACTTGGAGACAGAGAAAACTTCACTCCTCTGTCTCCCACAACAATTAGTCAGGACATCCTCAACACCTGTTTCTCACCACTTATCTCCAATGAGCAGATCTTAAATGCACTCTCAAAGGCAAATAATACAGCCTCCATGGGACCTGACAACATCTCAGGCTGCATCTTACATAGCCTCAAGCAGGAACTTGCAACACCTTTAGGTACCCTATTTAACCATAGCTTAAGCATCAGATATGTACCTGCCGAGTGGAGGACAGCTATCGCCATTCCATTGCACAAAGGTGACACAACCACCGACATAGGTAACTATCACGCCATTAGTCTTACTAGCCTGATCTGTAAGGCCATGGAATGCATAATCATGGATTTCATTAACCAGGACATTGGCAGTCTCCAGGCAATTGGCCCTACTCAGTATGCATTTGTCAAAGAGAGATCATACCTGTTAAACTTGGTGGACTTTTTTGAGACAGTCACCTAGGCCCTGGATGAGGGAAAAGAGGTGCACACTGCCTACTTTGGCTTGGCCAAGACTTTCAACACTGTTCCCCGCTTGGGTATTAAAGATAAGCTCACCTAGCTAGGCATTAATTCATACGTCATTAGATGGGTTGCCAACTGGCTCACTGACAGAACCCACACAGTCAAAATAGGGGATTCTACCTCATATAGTAGACTTGTAATTAGTGGTGTCCCTCAGGGTTCAGTGTTAGGGTCCCTGCTTTTTGGAATATACTTTTCTGATATGCAGGCAAAAACCAAAGGTCTGTGGCTAACCAGATTTGTAGATGACTGCAAACTTGGGGGGGGGGGGTCAGTAACTCCCCATAAGATGTGAACATTCTCCAAGGGGTTCTCACCCAAACAAATGACTGGTGCCAAAATATGGCCTCAAACTCAATCCCAAAAAGTATTATTCCTTTCAGTGATAATGATGTTCCCACAAAGTACCACATCAACAACAGCATCCTAAGCATGTAATCAGGAGTAAGGGATCTGGGCATCACAGTTGATAGCAATCTAACATTTGATCATCATGTAGCCTTAGTAGTGTATATAGCCTACTATATGGCCCATCTCAAAAGTAAGGGCATATCATCTAGGAAAAAAGAGGTCATAACCTCCCTGTACTCTTCCATTATCAGGCCAATAATCAAGTACAACACCCCATTTGGTATGTATATCACTAGGCACTTGTGGCTGCTGGAAGGACCGCAGAGGTTCCTGACTAGAAGAATCCAGGGTCTCAAACACCTGTCCTAAGTGGATAGGCTAAAGTCTCTGTCACTTTACTCCGTCTCATATAGACTGCTTAGAGGTGATCTCTGTCTGGCGTTTAGAGCCATTTCCAACCCCGCCCTATTGGAAATGCTGCATATCCACAAATCAAACACCACACATGTAACATGCACTCAGGAACTTAGCCTGGCCTGCAACATTAATAGGACCTGCTGGCGAGACAGATTTGTGTCCCAGAGACTCCCCCATTTCTCTGGAATAGACTCCATCTTCATGTTCAGCAGAGTACCTCTCTGTCCTTGTTTAAGAGTAACCTGAATGATTGGATTAGAAACAGAAAGTTTACCCACGGGATCCTACCTGTGTCTCTGTTTGACAGGTGCTGACCTTGGAAACATGGGCACAAAATTTTGGCTAGGCTTGTAAGGACCTAATGGCCAGTAGCCTAGTAACTTCCTATTATCTGATAATCTCCCTGGTTAAAAAAGCATTTTTGATCTCTGCCATTAGAATGAAATGTAGTAAAGTATTTTGAGTGTGATCACCTGCATAGTTTCTGATATTCATATTTTGGTCTATCCTACTGCATACAGGTCATGTAAAATGTAGTCAAATCAAAATGCTGCATTCAGTTAGACAGTGGTATATGATACTGTTATTAGAGCTTGTAATCTATTTTAAGAATTCAGTCAAAAACAGAAAACAATCTATATATAAAATATGTTTATAAACACTCCCTTTTTAAAACATCATAGCAAAGTGAATGCTGACATGATTGTTGCAATGTTTCCTCATCATCTGAATAGGATATTGTAATTAATTATCAGTTGTGTATGTACATTTAAAAATATTGAGGTACAATTTACTTTTCCTAATTTGTATTTCAGTACTCTGTAATCTGTCTTTTAATTATCTATTTTCCATGCAATATTGTACTTTAAACTGCACTGGGAGACAGTGTGTCAGTGAGATTGTCTAACTCTCAGGAGTATACTATGCTATTTCATATTAAGTTTAGTGGCTGAGAGTCATTATAAGTTCATGGGAGTTTACTATGCTAACAAAAACAAGGGTCTTTTTAAGCCTAGCCATGCATCCCAAATCTCTCTGACAAGTTCTGGTACCTTTTTAAGTGTAGGCTGGGGCTTGGGAGATGAAACTTACAAGCAGAGGCCTGGGAGATGAACAATTTGCAAGTTGCCTTTGTCCATTAGAAACATAGGTGACAAGCCAGGGATGAATTTCCTGTTCTGCATCCAGCTGCCCAAGTTACACTTTCATTGGGTTAGGGAGAAACTCTGCTTCACACAGATGGGGAGCATGTTTCAGAGATGGGGCAGCCTGTGTGATATATATACCTGTCTCTCCAACAGGTCATATTTATATCACAGGCAAGGTTAAGTCTTTAGAATGGGTAATTCTGGTGCTGTTTGTTTTGTGGATATGCAGGAGGTCCATCAGAGTTGGGTCTGACAATGCACTGTATGCCATGCATAGATTTCCCTACAGGCTGACAGAAAATAGGGATAGGGCCTTGAGGCGGTCTACATAGGACATGTTACTTACACCCTGTTATTCTTTTAGTGAGAAACCTTTATGAACGCTCAATTTGTTAGATATGCCTGGTTAGTTACATACCATAGGGGGCATGCTACTCAATGATAAGTTTGATGAATACCAGATACAGTGAAACAATGGCTTCCTTGGACCTAGATGCCATACCTTTGTTTATAAGTTGTGCAACATAAAATGAGTTCCCCACTACTGTAGACACATGATGGTTAAAGGGTAGATAATTGTCTATGTGTATCCATAAGCCCCTGAATACCTGGTCATTTCTAAGGGTTGTGTTTTCAAAATGATAGAAGGGCTGATGACTTCCTAAAGGATACTATTATGCATTTCTTAGCATTTAGTTTTAGTCCATGGCTCTAACACCAATTGTTTGTCTGTGTCAGGCCTTCCTTGAGAGCATTTGTGTCAGTGCAGGATTCAATGGCAGCTCCTAATTTGCAATCATCTGCAAATTTACTCAGCCAGAGGCCATTGTGTCAAATGCCTTGGCCAGGTCAAAGTAGACATTTTGACCTGAACCATTTTGACCTCATCCACTGCTTTGTTGACCCTTTCAAAGATATCCACCAGGTTGAGTAGGTATAACCTGCCCTTGACAAAACCAAATTAGGCTGGGTCCAGTGGCTGGAGGTTTACTATATCACTATTCATCCAGGACCGGCCTTTGGTCAGCTGGTGCACTAGGCAAAAGGGCTCCACAGCACCCATCCACACCACTTGGTGCCCCCCATCCTGGCATAGCTACACCATTTAGATTACTGGAAAAGCACCCCTGCTAGAGTGGCGCCCTAGGCAGCCGCCTAGTTGTCCAATGCCTAAGGCGGCTATGTATTCATCATTTTCATGATAATTCTTTCCATGGCTTTGCATATGTGACTTGTGTGACATATGGATCTGTAGTTTGCAGGGTCCGTAGATGGCCCACTTTTGTGCAGAGGGATGACTGTTGTTGTTCTCCATTCATGAGGCACAAAGCCTGTTTGGATGCTACCTTTAAATACTAATTCCAGAGGGCCTGATAGGTCAAGTTTTATGCTATTTAGAAGGGATCCTGGGATGTTGCCTGAGCCCATTGATGCAGTGTTCTTGGTCTTAGAGAGATTAATTAAGGACCTGTTCCTTGGTGATAGCAGGGAAGTTATATTTGATGGTATTTCCTGAGGGAAGGTTGAGGGGAAAAAAGAGGTAAAGCTGGAGCTGAATTTGTTGGTCAGCAGATTTGCTGTATCTTCTGGCTCACTATAGGTGGTGCCAATTATACTGAGCTCTGCACATAATTGTATATTGCCTTTGAGGTTGCAGACATAGCTAAAGAATACTTTATGGTTGTCCATGGCCTTGGAGGCCAAATGTACCTCAAATGTAGCTTTGTTAGGCATCATTTGAGTTGTTTGATTAGTTTATGAGAGAGCTTTTATCTTACTCGGTGCTGCACCTCCTGATTTTTGCCATGATTTTCTTCCTTCTGTTATACAGCGTGTTGATTTTGCAATTCCACCAGGGTGACTTGTTTTTTGAGTTATTTCTGTACTTCTTCCTAGTGGGTACAACTGCCTTTATGCAGCTATTAACATATGTTTATATGGTTTCTGTGAACATTGCTGTATAGGCAGCAGTGTTCTCAGGGTTTATGGCATCTTGAAATGTTGCCAGGTTATTATTTATCAGCAGGAATTTAGCCTTAGAGTAATTCCTGAATATTTCAGGGTTAGCTGGGGGTCCATGTTTTATTTTTACTTTAAAGGAGACAATTTTGTGGTCTGACCTTACAAGGGAATACATTACACTAGGGGGTGTGCAGCACTCTCCCATATTAGATGGGACCAAATCCAGTATAGTTGCACCCCTGGTTGGTGTATTGACAAGCTGGTCCATGAAGTTTGTATTTACAAAATCCACAAATCTCTGTGCCTGTATGTTTGGTGTCATATAGGATTCCCTAGTTAAAAGTGGGGTAATTAAAGTCACTCATGAATATGTACTGGGTTGGATGGTATTTCCAATAGGTTTAAATACATAGTATGGGTTTCATGGGTCATAGTCAGGCACATATAGCTTGCATTGAAGTGGCATTGGATTTTGCCTATGGTTATTTGAAAATGGAAAAACTTAAGTGCATTGTCCTGTTTGACCAGCCTTGTGGTATATTTATTTTTGATGTAAATTGAGACACCGCCACCTTTAGTCCCTGTATGTGTAGTAGCTGGTCTAAATGCATGGAAGGCATTATTACCTTGCCTTGTCAGTGTGCTCTCCTTGGCTTTAAACCATGTCTCAGTAACTGCAAAGACATCAGCATTCTCTAGGGTAATGAGAGCTTCTAGGGAGTGGAGTTTTTTGTTTAGACAACTAGCACCGAGCAGTAACATCTTTAGATGTTCTTGATTTTGATTTGCTATTTCAGAAGTACTTTCATTTTGGCATTGTCTAAAAAAGGATCTATGGGAGAAGACAACATTTTAGCTAATATTCAAAAGCCTAGAGAGGAGAGGTGCAGAACATCTCTGGCAATGCAGCATGATCTGTCGACCATCCACTTCCATGCTGTCTAATATTCACCCCCTTAGAATGACACCAGAAACTATGCCAATTATTAAAGTCAGTCAATTTTTGTTTGTATTGTGGCATCATCCATGGAGAAGGTAAAATGCTGCTCAATGCTAGGCTCATACCAGCCTGGGACACATATTCTGAGAGCTCCATGATGTCCCTCTTTATGTAGTCTAGGGAATTACATATCAGGTCATTTACACTCACATGGACTATGACCGAGTCATACTGATACTTGTGGTATAATGACCTGATTGAATGTGTAATGTGGTGGATTCTAGCCCCTGATAAGCAACTGACTGTGACTTTCTCCTTACTCAGCCTGGTGAGAGGAACATCTGTATGTCTTACAATGAAGACTCCAATGACCAGAGTTTTGGATTGTGTGGTGGCTTGCCTTATGGGCTTAGAAGTAAAGTCTCCATGAGATGTGGCTGTATGTGTTAACATAGGTTTTGCTTTGAAAGAGTGCATTCATGGCTGCTGAGGATGTTAATGTGTACTTCATCTAGGAGGTCTTTGTGGTTTAGGAAGGTAACATTTAAGTGCCTTGGCATATGTGGGACTATATGTCTGATCTGTATTGTGTGTGATAGGTGCAGCGTGTGTACTACTGGTAAACTTATTGACATTAAAAGTACTTTTATGTGAGAGCTTTTCCACCAGTGACATTGTGTAAATACGTCTTTCACATACCATATCAGTTTGCTTGAGAATTAACTGGTTGTCAGTAAACATGAGGCAATTTCTGCATTGACTTAGGATGAACATATCAAGCAAGCTGGTAACAGAGATAGTAAGAAAGTGTATATCCATGGCAACAGACCCTTTTGTTATTGATTAAACAGTTGGAGTGAAAATATAAAGCAATGTCAGGAGTCGGTTTGCAACTCTGGGGACAGTGCTTGTCACTGGAAACTAGTTGTCCAGTGTCCAACTAGGTATTGTTGAAATTTCATTCATGCTTTTACAGGAAAAATGTCACTCGAGATGCCTGTGTCTATACAGGGCAATGCCAAACACTTGAGGGGGAAACTAAGAAATCGACCCTGATGATTCATGGATGAGGTATTTAGGCAGATATTCTGAAGTTAGAAGAAAATCTAGTAGTACTGAAAACAAAGAATTATCTTATCAAGAATGATGCAAAGAGGGGCGTCATGTAAATGACTACTGCCTGGCTACTACTAGTGCTGGTCTCACCGTAGCTTCACTCTGCTATGATATAGTGATTTTTTGCTTCTTCTCTCACCAAAAGCACCAATCTCAATAAGAGAAGCAGGCCACAGCCTGCAAGGTTCTGTTGGCTTGTTGTAGCCTTTCCCTGGTAGATGGCTTGAATAGCAACCAGACCAATCAAGAATGTCAAGCACAGATACTCAGTGACCAAACTGAAACAATCAGGTATCAATGCAGTCTGCTCCTTCTCTCTCCAGGAGCAAAACATAAGCACAAATTCCAAGCTGGCACCTATAAAGCAGTTATTAGGCTTTCCTGTGATCAGCAGTCTCCAGGAAATAATGTACATGTGCTCCTTTTCACACCAGTAATAAAACAGAAGCACTTATCCCAAGAAGATTATTGAGAGGTAGAATGTGTGCTCTCCAAAAGTTGATGGTTTTGGAGAAGATGTTGCAGATTTTAAAAATAAGATAGAAAAATGGGTTAATATCCTAAGAGCTGCAGTGTGCACTAAGCAGTTATATATGAAAGAGGCTGTAACTAAGCTTTTGCTTTCTATGTGAGGAGACACTAATTTTAAAACAGCAAGATAGATTGGAAGGGGGTACTTTGTATTCTGGTTCTATGGAATACAGTGGGGATGGAAAATACATTTGAATAGTTGAAAGGAAGGAATTTCACAAAATTATAATTTTGTGCTTACTCACAACAGTGATTGAAAGGGGAGAGGGAACGAGCTATATGGTCAAATTAACATATCAGGTAACTAGAAAGACAGTTGAGTTTAAAACCACAACAGCACCAGGGAGGGAGGGTGGTAAAAAAACTTAATTTCTGTGTGACTCACAAGAGACACAGCTCTGGTCACTTTCCTAGTTTAAGTACTAGCAATTAAAAGTAGAATGCAAATAAAACACAGTGTATAGAAAAGAAATCACAATATACAAAATAGAAGAAGGCAATAAAATAATACAAAATAAAAGAAAGCACAAACAAACTAACCTTTCCCTCACAGCAAGTTGTGGCAGAGTCTGGGTGAGCTATTCTAGTAAATCCTTGGAATGTTTTATTTTACCCCTTAAATAACAGGTTTAGTTCCTAACTCCACCTTCAGTTCACAGGAAATTAAACTTAAATGACCTGTTCTAATTTCTGTGTGACTCACAAAAGACGCAGCTATAGTCTCTTTCCTAGTTTAAACATGCAATTAAAAGCAGAATACAAGTAAAACACAATGTAAAGAAAACAAATAACATATACAAAACAGAAAAATGCAATAAAGTAATACAGAATACAAGGAAGCAAAAGCAAATTAACCTTTCCCTCACAGCAAGTTGTGGCAGAGTCTGGGTGAGCTTTTCCAGTAAAGCTCCAACACAAAGCTATACAATACCCTGTAAATACACATGGAAGTGTTGTTTGCCATGAATGCTATACAGCATCACCTCCACCCAGTAAGAGCACAGTCATGCACCATTGCGGTGCATCAAGCTTCTTTCTGTCCTGAAAAACTGTGCATTACTCTGCAAAGGCAGTAACAGCACTATCCATAAGCCAAACGTGTGCACTGGGGTGATTTCTTACATGAATGCTGTACAGAACTCTACTCACATTGTAACAGCACCAACCATGTAGCACTGATGTGCATCAGAGTGCTTTCTGATAAATATTGTATACAGTGCTCACAGGTTTTAATAGAGCTGCCTATTTGCTAAAGGTATGTATCATGGTGCTTTCACTCATGCTTACTGTATAGCACTCTCCCCAGGTTGCATCAGCACTAACCATATGCCACGGATTGTGCTATGGGTGTGCATATGTCATTAATGCTATATAGTGCTTTACACTGGCAGGATAACTGTTAATTATGTGACAAAGGAGTAAACTGAGGTGATTTCTGCCACTAATTCTGTACAGCATTCTCCTAGGCATTAGACAGGTGCCATATGTGTGCCCTCAGATGTTTTCCTTTGAAATGAATGCTATACAGTGTTCTATCCAGGAAGAAGCAGCAGCAGGTCAAATTCAGGGTCCAAACCATTGATACTTTTAAAAGGACCATTGGAGAAATGATTGAAATATTACAGGCTTTAAGTCAACCAAATTGTCCACTGTTTCATGCAGTGCCTGATTCCCCCATTCAAGAACATGCATATAGAAGTCACTGATCAAGGTAGAAAGGGCATTGGTAATATGTGGTGTTCATATGCTTCCAGCTTGCCAATTTAAATTGGTGTTGTCAATGCCATGCATGTACCCATCGATAATTCTGGCACAGATGACTGCCATACATATGGCATCAAGCATTAGTATTCTTCTATAAATTTACACCTGCTGTATCAACACAGTGCATAAATAATGGGCATTCTTGTAACAATCCTAATGGCACACATAATATATAATTAATATAACATGATATATCACTATATCACACTTTACAGACTGGCATCATTTCACATTACCTTGTGAGTCCATATTTCCCCTTGGGAAATAGCTGCTCCACCATTAGAGTGTCCCAAACAGCAGCCAAGCAGGCCTATATGACTGTCAATTAGTAACCCAAAAACATTATTTAAATTGAGTTTGCTTACTTAAAACTATCAATGGACTTGTTCAGTGACTCAGGAGGTGCACCAGAAGCCAGACACAACCTATGCAATATGCTAATTGATTGCTCACAAATGTAGTGTTCAGCTGACTGCTAATTTCTTTGAATGGGACAAATTCCTTTAGCTGATGTGACCTTGAAAGTGATTTGAATAACAAAAGTAAGGAAGATGCAAAGCCCACCAATATGCCTATGTGGATGCCCCCCATCACTCAAAATCTCTTAAATCAGCCCTTTTCTTACTGCGATTTACAAAAACAAATATTGGTCAATGACACTGACCTTATCTCAGCATATCTGTATGGTGGAGTGTGTTGCAGAGTGTAACTTTAGGCAGCCTTGCCAATGTAACACCCACATAATCCAGATAAAATAACTACAGGTTTGAAATGGTAGCACCAAGGAGTTTAGCAGAGTAACTTCAACAAACATGAGGCCAGGAGATGAAAATAGATTTGATACAGCAGTTAAGTGTAACAAGGCAAATAATATGCAAAGATGATTTATATTAAGCAAATTAGAGCATATTGATAAATGACAATTTAGCCTCAGTTAAACAACACTGATCATGTTACACATATAATTTCACTTTCATGAGTATTGGGGCAAATGTCAAGTGCAATAAAACAGAAGCTGTCTGGGCCAGTGTAGGACAGGTATATCACCTCATTAGGGCCTCTCACTGATTTTGTAGCGGCCCTTTGTATGACATTGGCCTTTGCTGACTACTCAGAATACCATTCTCATATCATTATTCTCAAGCTGCTCTCTGCTGTGTCTAGAAAGTAATTACATGCCCCTCCCAGCATGATGTACACTGGTAGAGTGTGTGTGGTCACCAACAGTAAGTTTCAGCACCTATGGAGATTGTGAACATGTAGCAGGCAGTGCTGAAGGACTGCTGATACTGACTCAGGTATCATGACCTATGGAGACTGTGCCTTAGAT
This sequence comes from Protopterus annectens, assembly GCF_019279795.1. Lineage (NCBI taxonomy): Eukaryota > Metazoa > Chordata > Ceratodontiformes > Protopteridae > Protopterus > Protopterus annectens. The sequence continues at coordinate 78,240,991 of NC_056727.1, read as the reverse complement.
AACTGTCAAATGTCAGATTTTTGACTCATATTTTTAGTGCGTTCCTCATACAATTTTTGGATTTCTGGCAAATCACTGAAGATTGATGTCAGTAAATAATGATATATATTTGAATTTCAGACATATCCTTCAGAAAATGCATGCTAATTTGGGTTGCTACCTTTTCAAATGCCCAAAATGGGACAATTGTGGTGCAAACATCAGCTTTTGCAGGCCAAAACATACCCACGACTAGTACAAAGGACAGAACTTCACTTTTTTTGCCTAAATAAAAGCATATGTTGTAACATTTAGTTGCTTATTCTGTTTATTATAACATTTAGGTGTTACAGAATAACTGTTTTTGCAACTAATGCATAAAATATAGGAAATAATTTTGCCCTAAAATCTCAGGACATTTGCCATTTTTACAATTTTTTTGCAGGACACAACTGCCTAAAGAGGGACTGTCCCTCGCAAAGTGGGACAGATGGTAACTCTAATGCTAATACAAATACTATTATTATAGTAACTTTCTAAGTATATAAGAGCAATATTTAAAATCCATCCTTATTTCTGGGCTTTTGTCCCCTCATTATTTTAGGCCTTGTCCAGATTTCTTGCAATAAGAAGTTGAAAAGTATGCCTCAGAAGTAGATAAACATGGCAGGCAGTACTAAAGGACTGTTAATGCTGACTCAGGTTTTATGACCTATGGACATTGTGTCTCAGAAGCAGATGAACATGTTGCAGGCAGTACTAAAGGACTGCTGATACTGATTCAGGTGTCATGACCTATGGTACTTGTACCTCAGAAGCAGACGGACATGTGACATACAGTGTTGAAGGACTGTTGACACTGACTCAGTCATGCTGGCATCAGTACTGTCTCATGGGATTCTACTGTATGGACATACTGCTATGGAAAGTATCATGGTAGCTAAAGTTTTTCTTCTAGTGCTAACTGCATCTGCACCAATACGTGGACATTATAAGTGCACTGTTGACTTTTTGTTCTTAATGTCTGGCAAATATATAACCACGTTTCTACTGGCTTTTTTGCTCTAGAATTCAATGAACGCACCTAACTTTTTTTACTTTATGAACAGTACAGTTATAACAAGTACGTTTCTAGTGTACTGCCATCTGGTTTAGTGTTGCTTTTTTTCTGCTGATAATCACTAACATGTATACTACTATGTTTCTACTGGTTTCTGCTGTGGGGTTCAGTTGTAGTACCCACTTTTATGTTTTATGAGCAAGTCAGTTATTAAAAATATGAGACTGATCTGTTTTTGAAAAGGTTTGGGTCATTGCCTAGTTTTTTATATCTATTAAAACTCATGCTACTTATTCCAAAGTGCTTAAATGTCACATTTACTGACTGCATGTTCTGTAGCAAAGAGTGGAAACTAAGTGAAATAGGCATTCTACCTATTCTTCTAAAATCTGGAAACCTCACCTGTCCAGATTTTTGTAGAATGTGCAGATTTTTATCTCATATTTTTGGTTTTTCGTCAAAAAATGTATAGATTTCTGGAAAATTACCAAGGGTTGAAGTCACTAAATAATGGCATACATCTGAGTTTTAGACTTCATATCCTTCAGAAAAATGTATACTAACACAAATCCTAATGTTTTTTCAACTTCCTAAGTTTATAATAATAATATTTAAAATGTGTCATTATTTTTGGCCTTTATATCTCAATTATTTTAGGCTTTGTCCAGATTTCTTGCACTAAGTGGTTGAGAAGTATGCGTTTCAGTAATCCCAAACATGCATAACAACACATTTCAACCATCAGACAATCCTAAATATTTTAATCTGTCTCTCTCTCCCAGTGTACTGAGCACGTAGTATATCTAACAATTCCTGCTGCAAAAGTTTACACAGTTTCACTACCAAGGGAACGTCTACAGCTGAATTCCACTCCAGTTGCAAAAGCACAAAAGAAGATATACCTTCAGTTAAAACCTATGTAAGATAGTTTACAAGAAATACCTTGTTTTCCCTCACTTTTGCGTCAGTATGTGACTGTAGCGTTGAATATGTTCGAGGGACACCCCCACCCACACTCACAGGCCTTATACTGCTTAAGGTGAAGCTAAATCAACACTTAAGCAGATACTACTCTAACAGTGTAAAATTTCCCTGGAAAAAGCAAATAAAGCCCATAAAAATAAAATTAAATGCTGTGATGCACCTCAAGTAGTTTGAGTTCAAAGACATTGTCCTTGTATCCATTTTCCATTTTTTCTGTTGTAGCTGCCCAGCTTTAATCTTTCATTTCAGTGTTAAGCAGTCACCACACCTCAGCCTAATGGGTTGTGTGTTTTCACTGAGGAACCTTAAACTGTATATCTAGCTGCAAATCAAACCAAACAGACCCAGGACTATGAACTATGTCACTCAAAACTGCTGTACATAAGCGTTTTAAGTATAAGTGCCTTAAAAACAGTGATATAACCTACAGCTCATTAAAAATATGATAATTCAGAGTTTTAATCTGCACACTGCTTTTGAAGCTAATTAATTCAAAGGTCAGTATGCAGATGTCTAGTAAACCCCCCCAAAAAATCTCCTATAACACAATCTATTTTTATTATACTCTAACGGATATGTGTCCTTTAATGCCTAGAGGCCCCTCAATAAACAACCAAAATTGGCCAAAAACAGAGTTAAAATACAACATAACAACCAGGGCATATGTTTCAGCAACTACCTACTTTTCTTATGTTCATTTAAAAAGCTAGATTCACTGCAATGCTGCCTGTTGCAGTTAACTTTGGTGGATCATAACAATAATCTAGCAGCTTGTGTTACGTCCTCTAAAGTTATCAGGACTTATCTTACCTTTAGTCTTACTGAAGTTTTACAGATTGTTTTCCTGCTACTTACTCCACAGTGGGCCATTTCTAAATATTCTTAACTCCTTAGCACCACAGAGTACAAAAAGCATTAAAAACAACCATATCCCATGGCTCACCAACCAATGCAAACTTCTTATGAAAGAGAGACAAAGCACGAATTAACTGGCAAAAGAATAAAAATAACAAAAATCTGCAACTGTATAGACAGCTATGAAGCCAAGTCAAGAGACAAGTTAATATAGATAAAAAAGTTGTATTATACTCAACTACAAGATAGCCATAAATGTAACCCTAAAAATTCTGGTCCCCCATATCCTCTCTCATCAACCCAGGACAAAAAAGGATCCCAGCCTATACCCAGACATTCCCCCTCTGCAAACAGCTATCCATTTCAATACATACTTTATAGATTGCATAGCCAAGTTAATCTCAAACTCAGCTAACACCCCTTCCATGCAGCTAACTTCTCCCACCTTAGATCCTAGCACATTTCTTTCACAAAACTCAACTAACTGCAACCTCTCCAATGCATTCATAGACAACTCAACCCACTTTATATTCAAAACAGTTTCTATAACTCTCATAAAAAAAGCTTTTATATAAACTAAAACCTAGCTCCACCTCAGTCGACAACATTCTTTCAGAATACCTAAATCTAGATATAGATGCAATACCCCCACTCAGCATTCTTACTAATAGATCGGTTATGGTGCGTTCCTAACTTATGGAAAATGTCACACATTATCCCTTTACATAAAGGAGGTAATTCCACTGGCATTACAAATTTCCATCCCATATGGTCTGGGCCATCCTGTCTTCCCTCTCTAAAGTCTTTGAAAGATATAAACATTGACAATATCTCCACTATCTATTACAAAATAAGCTAATTACCAGTACACAACATGGATTTCGGCTGGACTACAGCACTTCCACTGCGTCTTTGTCATTTACAGACACTGTCAATAAAGCTCACAGCTCTAATACATTTGTATCGGCAGTATTTCTAGATCTATCAAAGCCTTAAACATGGTCTGTTATAGTAAACTCCTCAATCAACTTTTTATCCTGGGTCTATCATCTCCATCTATTTGATGGTTTTCCAGCTACCTTGCCAACAGGCTACAATCTGTAAAATGGCAAGGGTCTATCTCTACGCACCTTCTCACTTTCCCAGGAGTCCCACAAGGATCTATCCTTGGCCCTATACTATTCAATATTTTTATCACTAACCTACATTTGTCTTCTTGCGAAGGCACCCTGATTCAATATGCAGATGACTCTAAATCATCTTCTCTTCAAACACGTTAACTCACCTCCATGAAATCCCTCAGCAAGCTGACATCTCCCTTGAAACCTGGCTTACTAAAGCCCAACTCTTACTCAACCCACCTTCCAAAAAAGACCTCCTCCTTCTTATCGCAAAAACTCACACCCCTAATAAAACATCTTTCAAAATATTTTTGGTAAATGGCACTGAAATTAAATTACTTCACCATACAAAATTATTAGGAGCCATAATAGATGAATCTTAAATTTGACCTCCACATCCAAAGTAATTTCAAGAAAATCAATAAAAGAACTAGGCCTGGTAAACAGAAACAAACATTTTCTGAGGCAAACCCACAAAAAATACACTACCCAAAATCTCCCTTCTGCCCTCCCTATTGAATGGAGCCTCAATTCTAACCAATTTACAATCATTCATGCAAAATAAGCTTGAAAAGCTGCTACAACAAAATTGCCACATTTGCTATTAATTCAACTTCCTTTACCCACCACTGTAAACCTTTGCATACCTTTAGCTGGCTGGAAATCCCTCTCCACCTCTCCTACATTCAACGAATAACAATACATAAAATTATACACAAACCCTTAGCTTACCCAACTCTTACCCTTTTAATCAACATAACAATATTTCCCTAAAAGAACTCTCAGATCAGAAGACAGACAACTTCTCACCATAAACAAACTATATAAATCCCCTGGACAAAGCCTATACTCATATTGAGTAAGAAAAAAATGGAACTCCCTACCACTAACCACCAGAACTATTTCTAACCTATCCACATTTAAATGCTCCCTAAAACAATACTTTACAAACTCATGGACCTACTCCTGTACCAATCCTGATTGAACTTACTCAGTATACTTCACTCACCCCCTTCAGCCTAAGTCACATCTCACAACCTTCTCCAACCTCCTACTCCATTCCTTTCTTTTGTTTTTCCCACTACCTTATAGGTTCATAGGTTCATAGGTTCATGCTAGGCTATCTGCCCTAGGGCATTTATAAGCCTAGCCAGAGTGTGTTTGGCTTTCGCCACCCATTTTAAATTAATTTTGCTATGCCCTTTTTCGAGGTTAGTATGCTGTGCCTCTGTCTAACAGTGACACAGAAGTGATACCCGGGGTAACCCTACGATACCCCATCCACTCATCAAGATTCCTCTTGAAGAGAGTCAATGAGGGACTCTGCCTAACCTGGACTGGGATTTTATTCCAGAGTGAAGGGAGCCTCTGGGTTATGAATCTGTCCCTCCAGCATGTCCTATTTATTTCAGTGCTGAGGTTCAAGTCTCTCGAGCACGTAGCTCGATGGGATTTGGATTTTCTGAGGTGTAGCATGTCCATTAATTCCGGGTTGGACATGGCTTTATACGTCAAGCACAGATCGCCTCTGAGCAGGTGGTATGCCACTGAGTAGAGCTGGAGTTTCTTTAACCGGGCAGCATATGGCATCTGTTTGAGCCCTTTGATCCTCTTGGTGAGGTACTTTTGGGGTCTTTCCAGTTGCTGCAGGTGTCTGGTAAGGTACATCCCAAAAGGGGCATTGTACTCAATTATGGGCCTGATGAGGGAAGAGTAAAGAGGCACGATGACCTCCGCTGATCTATAAGTGAATCCCTTCATGATTAGGTGGGCTATATAAAATGTTTTTCTAACCACTTTGGCCACGTGGTTGTCAAATGAGAGATTGCTATCAACTTGGGTCCCCAGGTCCCTAATTACTTCTTCTGTACTTAATGGATTACCACCTATGTGATAATTTGTGGGCACTTCGTTTTTGCCAAAAGGGATGACTATACACTTTTTGGCGTTTAGCTTGAGGCCATGGCTCTGGCACCAGTTGTCTGTTTCTATGAGGCCCTTTTGGAGGATGCTTGTATCGGCTGGAGAGTCGATTATAGCGCCCAGTTTGCAGTCATCTGCGAACTTCCAGCCACAGTCCTTCTGTGTTGGCTTGTACCTCTGAGAAATGTATACCGAACAGGAGAGGTCCCAGGACTCAGACTTGTGGGATGCCACTTGTAACTGTTTTGGAGTCTGACATGGCTCCAGCAATTCTAACCATGTGGGTTCTGTCCTTGAGCCAGTTTGCAACCCATCTAGTGACATAGGGGTTTATATTTAAGCTGGTGAGCTTATCTATAATGCCCGAGTGGGGTATTGTATCAAAGGCTTTTGCGAGGTCCAGGTAGGCTGTGTGGACCACTTTCCCCTCGTCAATGGCCTTGGTGACTGTTTCAAAGAAATCAAGCAGGTTTGAGAGGCAGGATCTGCCCTTAAAAAAGCTGAACTGGGTAGGATCCAGTGTCTGTAGGTCCCCAATATCCTTTTTTATGAGGTCCATGATGATCCTTTCCATAGCTTTGCAGACCAAGCTAGTCAGGCTTATGGGGCAATAGTTTCCAGGATCCGTTGAGGCACCACCTTTGTGGAGAGTGACCACTGTTGCTGTACGCCACTCTTTGGGTACATATCCTGTGGTAAGGCTGAGATTGAACAGTAGTTTTATGTTTGGGTTTAGCTCTTCTTGGAGTTCATGTAGGACGCAGCCCGGGACACTGTCTGGTCCCATTGATACTGTGTTTTTTGCTTTGGAGAGGGCGGCTCTTACCTGAGCATCTGAGATGTCAGGGGTCAGCACTCTGCTGGGATAGATATTTGCCATTTTGGTGGGGGGGGGGGGGTTTGCGCTGAACCTGTCAGCTAGGATGTTGGCAATGTCTGTGGGTTCGGTGTATTTTTTGTCATTTTGAACTAATACTGAGCATATCTGGGAATTCCCACCCAGGTTCCTAACATAACTAAAGAAAGCCTTGTGATTATCCTTAGTGTCCTGTGCAATTTCTCTCTCGAAGCTGGCCTTACACGATTTTATGAGTGCCCGTAGTTTTTTGCTAACACTGATCAGAGATGCCTTCCCTTTTTGGGATTTTGTTCTATCATGTAGTAGCTTCCTCCTGGTATTGCATAGTTTGTTTATGGCTGGGGTCCACCAGACAGGACGTCTGCCTTTGGAGGATTGGGTCTTGGTTTTAATTGGGATTGCATGATCCATGCATTCCTGAAGGTGTTCATAGAATGCATTTATAAAGGATTCTGCGGTCTGGGCCATATTTTCCACAGGCCCGGGGGCTTTGAAGGATTCCACCTTGGTTTTGAGGAGTGTGAAATTTGCTTTAGAGAAGTTTTTCACTGTGTTTTTCTGGGCAGGGGGTGGGGTCGGGATGTGAATATCCAGTGAGATTAGTTTATGGTCTGATCTTACCAGTGAGGGATACACTTCTGGCCTGGAGCATAGAGTCCCCATGTTGGTGATGATCAGGTCCAGTATGTTTTCCCCTCTTGTGGGAGTGGTAACAAGTTGTTCCATAGCATTTGAGTTTATAAATTCTAGGAACCTTTGAGCTCGGGTGTTGGAGCTAGAGTAATGCACCCGGTCTATGTTTGGGTAGTTGAAGTCGCCCAATATAATGGTGTTTGGAGAGACTTTCATATTTTCCAGTGTTCTCAGGAAGGCCGAGTGGGGTTCCTGGGTTTGGGAGGGTGGTCTGTAGCAGGCTATAAACTGGAAGGCAGTTTTACCCACTGTTAGTTGCACATGGATAGTCTCTGATGCTTCGTGCTGTGCCACCAACTTGGAGGTGTGGGTATCTTTGACAAATATTGATACTCCCCCTTCTTTTCTGGTTCAGTCTAAGTTTTGGGGCAGAAAAGCATGGTATGAGGTATAACCTGGTAGTGCTGGGGTACTCTCGGGAGCCTTGAACCAGGTTTCTGTTACTGCACAGATATCGATGTTCTCCATGCTAAGGAGAGTTTTGAGTGCATGCATCTTGAGGTTTAGACTTCTGGCATTGAGTAGCATTACTCTTAGTTTCTTATCCTTTGTGATACCTATGGAGGTGGGTTTGTCTTTTGAGTGTTGCCTAAAAAAGTCACTATGGGGGTAGCAAGAGCCTTTTCCAATATCCGAAAGCCCAGGGGTGACAGGTGCAAGCCATCCCTAGCGAAGCATCGTGGTCTGTCGAGCATGTCATCCCAGGCTGACAGGCATTGGATCCCCTTTGAATGACACCAATACTTAAGCCAATTGTTGAAATTGATCATCTTGTCTTCATATTGTGGCATCATTCTTGGTGAGGGTAAGATGCTACTCAAGGTCAGGGTCATATTGGCCTGGGCCACATGCTCAGAGAGCTCCTCTATGTCTCTTTTCATGTAGTCCAGGGAGGTACATCTCAGGTCATTCACACCAGCATGGACAATGACTGAGTCATATTTGTACTTGCCTTGGAGTGTCCTGAGTGCTTGTGTTATGTGACGGATCCTAGCGCCCGACAGGCAGCTCACCGTGACCTTCTCCTTGTTCAGCCTGGTGAGCGGGACATCAGTGTGCCTGACGATAGAGTCACCTATTACAAGTGTATCAGGTGTGTTGTTTAGCCTTAAGGGCTGTGACTGTTCGGCACACTGGCTTTGTGAGCTATGTGTTGCACGTGTTTTGTTTTGGGGTAGCGGTTGCTTGGGTGCCTGCTTTGGAGGTCTCTGCTGCTTAGGCAGATTTTTATTTAGAGCCTCCAAGTATGTTTTTGTGTGTTTATGTGTTTGGTTTGCTGTTGTGGTAGGTCTATGTGAGACTGGAATTGTAGTAAGTGTGGTTTCCTTCTCCTCGTGACAGGTTTCGCCAGTACTAAGTTGAGAGAGCTTAGCCTCCAGTTTGGCTATATGGTTGCATCTCTCACATCTCTCTTATCTTATCAGCTTTCCCCGTACAGAACTTTCCTGTACCTCTTTCTTCCCTTCTCACCTAAACAACCTGAAAACACCCACCCTGCACTCTTCTTATAATCTCCTTTTCTCTCCATCCTTACTTCTGTCTGTAACCCTAATATGGATATCTCTCTCATACAAAGACATCACTCAATTTTCCCTCACTGTCTCTAATCATGTAATATCTAATATCTCTTTTAAATATATCAGAATCATCTCAGCTCTCATTTATCACATACTAATTTATGTAACAAATAAGATGACTAATGAGTTTTTCCTCACATATTTTCTCCAACTCATGTTATTGATTTTCATTGTACTTTATTATGAAACATATGTCCTATGTTTTTCTCATTACAACATTTTCACTCCTATGTTTTGCATTATTACATGATACTTTTTGATTTAAAATATATGTAATTGAGTTTCGATAGATTGTGGTTGCGGAGCTCTTTTCCCTGGGCCTCCACTGAAAATGAACACTTTTTGGCCCAGTCGGATATTCCCAGTAAAAAAATGTAAAAAATAAATAAATACATTATTCATGAGTCTGGTGATTGCTGCATAAGAACTAGTGCATGGACATCATCTGTGAGTCTAGTGCTTACTGCATATGCACCAGATCTTGGGCATCATTTGTGAGTCTAGTGCTTACTGCATATGCATGTGCTCATGGACATTATCTGTGATTCTAGTGTTTACTGCATATGCATTAGCTCATGGACAATATTTATGAGTTGTGTGCATACTGCATATGCACTAGTGCAAAGACATTAATTATGAATCTAGTGATTAGTGCATATGCACCAGTGCATGGACATTATTCATGAGTCTAATGCTTACAGTGCATGGACATTATTCATGAGTCTAGTGCTTACTTCATATGCGCCATGCATGGACATTATTCAAGAGGTTAGTGCTTCTTGCATATGCACCATGCATGGACATTATTCAAGAGTTTAGTGCTTATTGCATATGCACCATGCATGGACATTATTCAAGAGTTTAGTGCTTACTGCATATGCACCATGCATGGACATTAATCGTTAGTCTAGTGCTTCCTGCATATGCACCAGTGCATTGGCATCATTTGTGAGTCTAGTACTTACTGCATATGCATCAGTGCATGGGCATTATTATGAGTCTAGTGCTTACTGCATTTGCACCAGTGCATAGGCATAATTTCTGAGTCTGGCACTTACTGAATATGATCCAGTGCAATGACATTATTTGTGTTTCTAGTGCTTACTGCATACAGACCAGCTCATGGACATCAGTTGTGAGTCCATGTATCTCACTGATCACAAACAGGACATGTTGCTTTGAAGCTGCACAGTTAGTTCAGACTTATGACGTCCCATTAAGTCACTGTGCCTGTGGGATAATACATGGACCTCATAAAGTATCAGTATCATATGTGAGTCAGTGCCCTGCAACTGCTTAGGAGTGCAAATCTCAGTCTCAGTGCCATATGCCAAAATGATGGCATGTTGTGTTAGAACATTAACGCAGGTAACATTTACATCACTAGCTGTAGCTGCACCATGTTGTTGGCACTGTTGTCAGAAAGTCATAACTGGAACTATTTTTTGTGTCAAATACACATTAAAGACTCCCAAAATGTATACACATACTATATACTGAAGAGGGAAGCACATGAAGCTTGCCTGAAACTGTATGTTTTCTCCAACCTGTGCATTGTTTACTAATATAAATTTATTTATTTATTTACATACTCTGCTGAGCTGGTAACATGTGCCATGGATGTGCTCTTATTATCGTGGATTGCTAATTATTTAATCCAAATGGATAACGGAATTGCCAAGATTGTCATTGGTGGATGGATACAGATAACAATCCATACACTATTTTCTAAATTTCAAATCAGTTTATTCATGAATGCTGAAATGCAAACATACCTGCCCGCATCTTTAATGAGGGGCATTTTGGTGAATTTGCCTATGAGAAGGTTATCGTTCCCTTCATAAAGCACAGCATTATACTTCCAGTGATGAGTGTGAAATGCTGGTTTCATTCCATATTAGTATTTTCATGCCCATAGTCAAGCACATATGCAGGTTTCTACAATCATAGGATTTTTTTTATGTGATGGGTATAGCTGTCTTTTTATCAGTGTGTATGGAGACCCATGTAGATACGGTTCCAATGGAGATGTGATGGTGCCAGGCTGTTGTGTGCCACTTGTCTTTTTTAAATATGTATGGTAGGTCTGTGGGTTGCTTGGCAATCACTGTGTTTTTCTGCTCATGTGTTTCACACTGCATAGAAGGTGTGCAGGAAGCACAGCAGCAGGGAGCATACAAGGGATGTAAGTGGCTGTGTACCAGGATGTAACATTATATATGGAGCAGGCTAGCCAACCTCTTCTGTAAATATATGAGGCAGCTGCCTCTGCAGACCTAGAAAGTAGAATGCATATTAGGGAAGTCATTTGAATTCTTATAGTGTTTTGGTGCCTGAAAAGATGGGATGGCCACTGGCTTTGTGTCACAGAAGGACTGTGCCCTTACTATGACCCAGACAACCAGATATTGATTAGCATATTGGGCATTGCAGGAGCTGGGTAGTGTGGGAGAGGTGAGTGTATGTTATCTTTGCTGCTTTGCCTACTCTAGGAAAAAGGGGAGGGTGTTATTTTTGCTTTGCCTATTCTAGGATGGATGGGAGGAGTTTCTGTTTATAATAAGAACACATTTCCAGTGATGCGGATGTGCCCTAATAATGTAACAGATTGCTGCTAAAACTATGGTATGGTGGGGTACTATATACAGGACTAAGGTGATGTTACAGCACAGATCATAAGTAATATTGCATGCATGACCGTAAATGCATCATTCTTTATGAATGGTGTTGGACTATTCCCATTCCAGGTGACTGGATAGCTGAGCCCTTGGTGATCAGGGACAGTGTATGTGATATTGCAGATTGTAGGGGTTAGTGCAAGAGAAACAACAAGAAATGGTGCAGCTGTACAGCTGCTGTTCAGTTGGTGGTGTTCAAATCTGAGGGGAAAACGAATAAATAAAAAAATGAACAGAGAATAGTTATGGGGGTTCATGCATTGACTTCCATGTTGTGGTAGCTACAACACCAAGTACTGGGAGACATGGCAAATGTGCAAACAAGCTAGAACTTACTGAGATAAAGTATACCAGATGAGAGGTCTATCTCATTTATGCTGCAGCCTATTCCTTTTTTTCTGTAGGGCTGTGGGCTGTGAAAGGAACACGTTCCCCATTCCCATTTTGTGGTATCACTGCAGATATGAGCAACACTGTAAGCAAGTCCTCTTCTTCATTACTATATAGACTTCATATGACAGAAAGCCTCATGATCATTTTCTTAATCCTCAGGTCATATATGTTTGTATGGGGTGTTGTGCTACCCTCCTTCCTTGCTTTGGCAGAGCCTCCTGCATGGAGCTCTGCAGCTGGGATACAAATCCATTAGGACCTATAGTCAAGAGTCCCTGGACAGGCTATCACAAAATCAAGAGATAAATGGCTGCAAATCAAGGTGATAGCTGCTCATGCAGGGCAAACAAAATGGTATTTTATAACTTAGTAAGTTTTGCTAAACTTGCTGTGTTGGCTAATATGTAAAAGTTTTCAGCTCTATCTTTATGCATCTGCCATATATTTCATTTGTGTTGCTGCACCCATGCCTATAATCTTAGCAACATATATTTAGTCCAGTGTGGTATATTTATGTATCAGGGACAAGCAAAGCCTAAACAAGGGATAGCTGATCTAACTCATAAGAGCTCCAGTCACGCTCCTTCATTGTTTATAGTTTGAAATATTGGATATGTGAGATGGTACAACTATGTGTTAGCTCTGGGTAAATTAACAGAGTCGTTTGTTGCACAAGCATAATTTGTCTAACTGTAAATCACATAATTGTGTTGTGCAGGAGAATTCATAATATTATTATGTTTTCTCTGTGTGTGCATTTTTCTAGACCAGACTCTATGTACTATAAATCAATCAGATCTTGCTGCAAAGCATGGCAACCTTGCACATCATTCTTATGACAATGTCAGTGACACAATAGGTAGCATACTCGTCTTTGATGCTGGAAGACCAGAAAGTTCTGGCTTATTTACCCACTCCAGTTGACTGGATTGCTGACTCCTCTTAGCATTAGAGGGATCCTGCTCTCCTTTTCTTTTCCAATATCTTTATTTGCAGTTTGAATCTTTATATTACAACAACTGAACATCTGTCAATCAATTACAAATTTAATTAATAAAGAAAATATAAAAACAAGAAAGCATATAATTCATATGCAATAGTGCTAAGTGCCTATACATACATATATATATATATATATATATATATAGTTCCTTTTCAGAAGGTCGAATGGCTGAAATCTCAAAATGCATATGGTCAAGACTATATGCTCGAAATTTCAGAAGCTTGACCGTCTGAATGGGGATCAGAATACAGAGAAGAATGGGAGAGTTCCCTTTTTGCACTGTAGTGCGATTTCACAGTTGGAATAAATAAGTAGCGGGTGGTGTGGGGGGTGCAGGGGGACTTGCCCCCCTGCAAAATGTTTTGTTGTTTTTTTTGTTTTTTTTTTTATTTCCCTTTCAGAAGGACAAGCTTCTGAAATTCAAGCATATGACTTCAGATATATACATTTCGAGATTTCAGCCATTCGACCTTCTGAAGGGGAGCCATATACATATATATATAAAGGTTTGCTATCATTATTGCGAAAGGCAAAACATTTGCCATTCCCAATAATGAAAATAAACACAGAAACCCAACTCTCCACTCCTACAAAATGTCGTCCCAAATGATTGACACATTTGAGTCGACATTGTCACCGAAAACATTATCCGATAGCCGTATAGGAGCTGATGAAATCAAACTCCTATATGACATATCACGTCTGAATCCCTGCACCCCCACACCCACTGCTACTAATATATTCCAACTCCAAAATCACACTACAGTGGGGTTATGGATGAATTTCCAATCCTCACTGTACCGCGATCTCCGTACATATAGTCGAACACACTTATGTAAATGCACTACTGCATTCGCAAAAGTGTCTTTGACTACCCCATACACTTTTCATTTTGTGCACAACATTCTGATTTTCAACAGCATATGTGCCAACAGAAGGTTGTTTGCACAAATGATAGTAAACTATATATATATATATATATATATATATATATATATATATATATATATTTATATATGTATATGTATGTATATCACCCATATGGGACCTGTACTCCTGAATGTGCCATCCTTCGGATAAGACATTAAACTTAGGTCCCTATCTGCTTAAGTCTGTGCTAGCTAAGGTGCATATAAAAGATCCCATAACACATATCAAAAAGTGCATGGAAGTTCCCTGATACTCCATCCAAATTTCCTCTAATAGTATAAATACCACATTAGGTCTCTCCTGAAAATATGCCACTATCCTAGTCGGACTAACCTGCCTATCAAAGGACTTTCTTGTGTAGTCCTAAATACATGGTTAAGGGAACATTACATGTAGCACAGATCACAAGCAATACTGAATGCATGACACAGCTGCACTTGGCTATATCTCTGCTGCAGGTTGGTTCACAGTGCATGCTACTGTTTATTAATTTCCCGGTGCCTTACTATGACCCCTCAAGTCTAGCCAATGCCTATATATGTGTGTGTGTGTGTGTGTGTGTGTGTGTGTGTGTGTGTGTGTGTGTGCGCGCGCGCGTGTGTGTGTGTGTGTTTTCAATCGCATGTGCATGCATGTCTAAGAGACTAATTCACTCTACTCTTAGGATCCAACAGTACACATTTTAATCTGCTTACTCCGTGGTTCGTACAACTGCTCCAAATGTTTACACAGAGGAAGCAGTATAGTGCATATGTACACAGGCTGGATTCTTACCCAGACGTCATTGAATTCTGATCAAATGGGGATTGCTGATTACAAGCATAGATTACACATTTCGACATCCTATTCTGAAGGTGTTTTATGCATCTACTGAAACAACATTGGGAATATCTATGCCAGTTTACCAGACTGGATCAAATCAAAGCTATATGTTGACTTGATGTATTCTCTCCCTACAGTGATGGCAATCTCTGAACTAGTCAATGCTTTTGAATTTCATAGAGTAATTCTATGATAGATAATTGTCAAATAATATAGTGGACCTGCACTCTGTGCCTGGACAATGCACTATTACTGATAACATTTTGATATTTTGTTTCACCAAAGTATTGCTTAAGCTGTCCTTCTAGGTAACAGAGCTCTCGTATTCAAGTTTCACAATTGTGATGACTTACCCTAAGGTTACAGACTTACACAGTTTGCAGCTCACCAGAAACTCTGCCTTAAGAAAAGCAAGTGCTGTTAGGTTTGTGATGGCAGGGTACAATGTTCAATGCCATATATGCTATTGTACGAAGACAATGACAAGTGCAGGCAAATCCTGTTTTGTTTACATGGAATGCACGTTTTTAATTTTGTACATTTCAGTCAGCCCTGCTACACATAATTTGACATCATTGAGTTGCAATGGCGTACACTTTCCATGAGGCTTTGCGGTACATTATAGAATTCTGCCTCAGCTATTCGGTGCTGCTCTTTAAGGCAGAAGATTGCCTGTGGAGATGTTTCTCTGCCTTTGTTGATTTTCTTTGTACCTGTCACCCTAAAGCTGAGTCATGAAGTTAAATTACAGACTTGCTTACAATGTGCACATTTAGATAACACTGAAAATTATTAAAAAAAACTGTGGCTTCTGTGAAAAAGGATATATAATAACTGATAATGTTAGCATAGCTAAAAAGGTTTATTTATCAAAATTTATGAAGCCAACTGGAGGAACTGGAATGGTCATATCCTCATTGTTAAAGTAAGTTCTTTGTCCTGAATCGACTGCTTTCTATTGTGCTACAGTCTGGGTACATCTGTTTAACATGAGATGCATAAAATGACAGGATTCGGACAGCAACTGCTTTCACTGACAAAGATTACTGTCACCTAGACTTATCTGTTAATTCATCATTGGCAATGGTCCATTCCATTTCTTAGTATCCTAGCAACTTCCAATCAAACTGAGAAATTCTATTCATGTGACAATGTTGTATTGTACTCCATGGAATACCTTTACATAAAAATAAGATGGCAATTTCAAGTTTACATTTTTATTGCAGTAAGTAGCAAAATTTTGGATGCAGAGCAGGAACTGATAACGAAGAATTCAGGCTACAGATCTTGTCCTACTAAAAGTGATAAAGGGATCTTATTTTCAGCAGGGACATATCTAACTGTTTCCTAGTTTGTCTGTTTAATTTCATATTCTAAGAAAAGCAAACATTTAAATAGGCCTGTGGTTACGTTTTGAATATTTTTTTAAAATAAAAAAGACAATGTGTTCTTTGAGCACTGAACATATTGGTTCTAGTGTTTTTTTCCAGAAATTATAAAAAGTCTGCTTTTACGTAATTTTCAAAGACATGCATACTATGAAACATTTATCAAGGAACTGCTCAAGGAACTGTTTGAACATATGGTCCTGTTTCAGCATTCTACCGCATTCCCAAAGCTTGTGTTCTGCAGAGCAGTAGAGCAGATATTCATGGATCAGTAAGTCATTTGAACAAATAAAGTTCATTAAATTTCAGTGATTGAAATTACAGACTGTCAGTCCTGGATAAAGAATCAGTGGCATAGTTTGATAGGAATTCTTTGCAAATGCATCAGTCCCAAGTAGCAATATAAAAAATACTTGCATTCTGAATGCTGTTTAAATGAAACCTTTCCATTAATCTAAAGACAGAAGGTTTAATTAAAGAGTTCTGGTTGCTGTAGTACAAAGAAAAATGCATGATGCTCTTTTGTTCATATCTCTTTTGATGTATAGTGCTTACAGCTCATTTTATTTATGTTTTGTTCTGTGCATTTCTTCAAAAACCAATTAAGCATGACAAAAAGCTTGATAGACCAACCTTTATTTCTTGGATTATTGTCCCTGGAAAAATAAGTTATTTTTTATACGTGTTAACTGATAAACACAATACATTACTGAAATGTCAAGTGATATACACCTCCCAGTTTGAAAAAGGATGCTGTTCAGTTGATCTCATCCTTAGTAGAAATACTCGTAAAAGGGATAACAGAACCATCTTTGCTACAGTTGTATTTTAAGCAAATATCCGGTAGTTCTTTTGGCTATGAATTTTAATTTATTTAAGTCACTGAAAACACCTTTTAGATGGTACAATTTTGGACATTGAGAAATGCAAAACAAGAGTACTGTACAGGCATATACATATATATTTGGGCATATTAAAGAAACAAACTGGGAAGGAAATGAGGTGTTACTGAAAACACTGGTTTACAGAATATAAGATTAACAGGGAAGGAGCAGAAGTAATTAATGAACTGTACTTTGCATGCTGTGTTTTTGTAATGCAGTCTTGAAAGTCATATGTACACTGTGTACATTTATGTCTCCATAATAGTCATGTATACCAGTGAGAAATGTAGGCATTTAAAGCTCAGTTATGCTTAACAAAGAAACTATCAAATATTATATTATCTTTCTTAAATGGCTTTGAGCTTTAAATGTCACTGTTCATGACTTTTTATGTATTTTTTGTTGCTGTAATTTATTTTATAATTACGCTGGTAGTTACAGATGCGTGTGTGTGATATTAACTTTTTAAGTAAGTGCAACACTATGACTTAATTTAGTCAAATACATGGTAGAACTCTTGGTACAGATTAAAAGAAGAATTTCTGCTGGGGTGAGATTTTAGAGTTCTGCAGAGTATTCTGCAGAGATCGAGATTAAGGAATTTATGAACCAGACCAGCAGTGGGGGGGCATGGCTTGAAGTGTTACAGGGAGTACATCTGCATTGCTAAGAGTGTGATTGTTATGTCTTTTTGTGCACCTGTCATGAAGCTGAAGATTTTGTTTTGAGCATTCCAGTTTTGCCAAGTTGCAAGAAGATGTGTATTACAGCTTTGAGCTTAATCTAGAGATGAAATTAATACTTTTTTCTCAGTTTCTCCTTTGTCTCAGTGCTAAGTAAATATTCAAATCGGTAGCAGAGGGACAGTAGGACAGATGCCTTCTGCAAGGTATTATTTATGGGATTGTCATGGATCCACTCTGTATAAACATGTTTTGGTAAATGAATGTGTGATTATTCAAAACTAAAGGGTGGAAAAGCTTTGAAGGACACAAGCTAAAATAAGTGATACTCCCAAGTTCAAAAAAAAAAAAAAGAAAAGAAAAAGAAATACAGACTTTTCTTTTCTTTCTTTCTTTCTTTCTTTCTTTCTTTCTTTCTTTCTTTCTTTCTTTCTTTCTTTCTTTCTTTCTTTCTTTCTTTTTCCTGGAGGGCAAGCCCTCTGCAATGTCCATGGGGGAGGGGGACAAGCAAGTTCCTACACCCTCAAACTTTACATATATTATGCTGTAGCACAAAATCATAGAAAAGGAAAACGAAAAAAAAAAAAAAACAGATAAAGGTCATGTTTTCCAACTTCTCCAAGTCAAGTGAATTGCAAATGACACACTGTAATATAGTCAGTGCCAATATAAAGAAATGTTGATAACAGAAAACAAGGAAACTTCCTGCTTCAGCATTTCAGTACCTATCAAATCACAATGTGGCAAACTGTAGGATTCCGGGTTAAACAGATCAGTGTTGTATTCTGCCAGGCCCACATGTTCTTGGATGTTTTTTAATGTTTGACTTGATGATCAATAGCTTCTTCTGGAATTTACACATTTAAACAACTTTAACAAAAAAACATGTTAAAAATAAATGCTAAAAGTGCAGTATCAATGCATGTGATAAACAATTCCTCCATCCACCTTATATTATTAGTAAATGAAACCGTGGTGGGAGAACTTAGAAGATGGGCAGATAAGTCCCTTGCCTTTCATCATCATGTTTCAACAGTAGTTAGGAAGTCTTTTATCTGGTGCAGATGATTGTAAAATGTCTTCCATCTAGATCCGATAAAGTTCATACTCTTTTGCATTTCACATTGATCTATTATCACCCCTTTCTGTCTGTATCTTACTAGCCATATCAAGGAAGTGGAAGGACCTCAAAGGTTCCTATCTAAAAAGATCTCAGCCCTGAAAGACAAGAGCTTGCAGGAGAAGCTGAGAGCACTGACC
This sequence comes from Protopterus annectens, assembly GCF_019279795.1. Classification (NCBI taxonomy): domain Eukaryota; kingdom Metazoa; phylum Chordata; order Ceratodontiformes; family Protopteridae; genus Protopterus; species Protopterus annectens. Next base: position 78,221,899 of record NC_056727.1, on the reverse strand, counting down.
TATTAGTCATTGTCCTATAAACTCCTTAGAGGTGATTTGTCTCTTGCCTTATGGGCAATTAGAGATCAACTCGCCCATGACCTCTTATCAAGAGATCTCAGATCAAACTGTACCATAACACTAAATTCAGGAATCTAAACCTGCTTTAGCAATGAAACAAACAAAATATATTGGGGAGAATGATTTATCATGCATAATTTACCCATTTTCTGGAACAAACTTCAACTCTAAATTAAGCAATGCAATGCCCTATGTTCCTTTTAAAAGGAGCTAGATAACTGAGTGGGTATCGACAATTTCACCAATGCCATGACTGGCCTGTTGCTTCTTGAAAATGGAGGTAAAGATCTAGGTGCTGCTGGTAAGGCATTAATGCCTGCGTGGCCCATTTACTTTGTATTTTTATTTATTCTATGAGTCTATGATTCAAGACAATTCCCATCTATTTCAGAGATGTTCCAAATATTTTTACCATATGGACTGAATTCTAGGTGTTAGCATGGATTTGATCTTTGCTATCTTGATATGTAGGCCCAGTATTCCTAAGTCATGTAAACATTAGTTTAGTTGAGTTAAAATAACTTTTAGAGCATTTAATCTAATATCTGAGTTTCCTGATGCAAAATGTCCATATCATTATCATTTGCATGGGACTCTATATTTTACAAACTTGCTAAAAATGGAACTCCATACACATTTGTGTCAGACAAACAGAACATCTAAAGTTGTTCAACATCCAGTTAAAAGAACACCTAGATGGTTCCTAACTCTGTTTGTCTATCACCACAGGCTAAACTTGTCAGAAAAAAATAAGCATTTTCTGTGCTCTGTCAATTTACAACTTTTCCAACTACTTTACCTCTGCCCTACCAGTCTCTTCTTGCACTTTTATCTCATGTCTTCACACTAACCTTTTCACTTAAATCTTCTCCCATGCTCCCCTTTTATATAAACGTATTCTTTCATTTGTATTTTAAAGATGTAATTGATCATCTGCATTGCAATACCTCTATTTTACCTTCTCATATAACATTTTAATTGTAAATTGCTGAGACTGTTGTAATGAAGATTTTAACCAAGAACCTCTGCTGAAAAGAGGCCAGCTGCTCATTCAGACTATCCAGGTAACCAAATGCAATAAATGAAATGAAATAAAATAAATAAATATCAAAACATTTTAGTGGAAGGGTGAATACCACAAGGTCAAGAAGTGAGTCCAGTGAACTGTAAGCATTGTAGGTTCAAACTAGAAACTGTGATTCTGTTACTTTTCTCCCTGGTCTCAACTTATAATTTATGCTTTTTGGTACAGTCAGACTTTACCGGTAAACAAATGTCTAATAAATGAATAAACAAACCAGTTTAGAGCTGTTCACGGTGGCACAGAAAGCCTAATTATAGAAACCGTTTGAGAACCAGTTTAGTTATGCAGCACTGAAACCATAAAATAATACTTCATAAGTAGTCTGTTGTGATTAAATAAGTAAAACACTTTGGACAGATGCACGGATGTAAAGAAAAGCAATTTGCCCACCTTCATCTCTATGAAGAAGTTGATAATAGGCAGCAGATTAATTTTTTTCTCTTTGTGATACCATGATGGCAGTCAGACACTGTAATCAAAGAACAATGACTAAGCTCAATATGACAGTTTAGATTTACAGAAACAACCTTTTCAAAAAATTGAGTTTGTGGTGTAAGAACTGATAAGGTCTGTGAGACTGAAATTTATTTTTAAAGCCAGGTTGTTTTCCTTAACTCAGGAAAATTTTCAGATGGAAGGATATAGCTGGTAATGTCCCTTCGTGGCTTACTTTGAAGAAATAATAATTTAGCCAGTCTGTCCAAAGTTTTGGATTTATTTTAAGCCAAAAAAAATTAATAAGTAAAACACTTTGGACAGATGCACAGATGTAAAGAAAAGCAATTTGTCCACCTTCATCTCTATGAAGAGGATGATAATAGGCAGCAGATGATTTTTTTTTCTCAAAAACTGAGGGTAATGCTACTCAATGCTAGAAGTCTAAATCTCAAAATGCACTCACTCGAGGCACTCATTAAAATGGAGAACCTCGATATCTGTGCAGTGACTGAGACCTGGTTCAAGGCTCCAGAGAGTACCCCTGCACCACCAGGCTATAACTCATACCACACTTTTCAGCCATGTAACCTGGATTGAAACACCAAAGGCAGAGGTGTGTCCATATTCATTAAGGATATCCACACCTCCAGGCTAGTCACTCAGCATAATGCATCCAAGGTTATCCAAGTGCAACTAACTCTGGGCAAAACTGCAATCCAATTGTAGCTTGCTACAGATCCCCCACCATGCCCCAGGATTTCCACTCCTCTTTTCTTGATGTACTGGAAAACATTAGGGTTCAACCAAACACCCTAATAATGGATGACTTCAACTACCCCACCATTAACTGGGAAAACTACTCGTGTACCAACTCCTTAGCTCAATGTTTTCTGGAATTCATAAACCCCAATGCCCTGGATAAACTTATCCACACCCCCACCAGGGGCAACAATATCCTAGACCTAGTCATAACAACATGAGTGACCGGTGTTCCACACCTGAAGTCAACTCCTCGTTGGTCCAATCTGACCATAAGCTAATCACCCTTGATATCCACATCCCACCCCCACCCTCTATTATGAAAACCACGGTAAAACATTTCTCAAAAGCCAACTTCATGCTTCTTAAGACAGAAGTGGTGAACTTCATGACACCCATGCAGATGGACAATATAGTTACAACTACTGAATCCTACACAAATGCACTCTATAAGCACTTATATGAGTGCATGGATCGTGCTATCCCAAACAGAACCAAGACACTATCCTCCAAAAAAAAGGAAACCAATCTGGTGGTCCCCTGCCATAAACAAACTGAACAACAGAAGGAAGAAACTGTTGCAAAAGAGAGTAAAATCCCTTGAGTGGACGAGCTCCCTGGTCAGCCTCAGTAAAAAGCTGAGATACCTTAGAAGATCCTCCAAAGCTAGCTACGAAAACAAATTTGCCACTAATTCTAAGGACAACCACAAAGCATTCTATAGCTATGTCAAGAATCTCGATGGCAACACCCAGATCTGCTCTGAGTTACAGCACAACGGCATGAAAATTACAGAACCAACTGATATTGCCAACATCTTGGCAGATAGGTTCAGTGCTAACTTTACTCCCCCCACACCCTCTAAAAAGCTCATATCTGTTCAGGAAGAATGCAGAGTCCCTGTAATCACAACTACGCAGGTAAGAGCTGCACTCTCTAAAGCCAAAACACAGCATCCATGGGACCGGACAACATCCCAGGCTGTGTTTTACACGAACTTCAGAACGAACTGGCTAACCACTTAAGCACCATGTTCAATAATAGCTTCGCATCAGGCTTTGTGCCCACTGAATTGTGCACAGCAACAGTTATCCCACTCCACAAAGGGGGAGCCACCATTGATCCAAGCAACTATCGACCTATTAGCCTGACGAGCCTGGTCTGCAAGGCCATGGAACGTATCATCATGGAACTCATAAACAAAGACATTGGTAACCTCCAAACTCTGGATCTCACACAGTTCGGGTTTGTGAAAGGCAGATCATGCCTCCTGAACCTGATTGACTTCTTTGAGGCAGTCAACAAAGCTGTAGATGAGGGTAAGGTGGTGCACACAGCCTATCTTGATCTCGCCAAGGCTTTCGACAACATCCCCCATTCTGGAATTATAGCTAAACTCACTAAACTAGATATAAATCCCTATGTCACAAGATGGGTTGCCAACTGGCTCACTGACAGAACCCACACTGTAAAAGTTGCAGACTCCAAATCTGACCTCAAAGCAGTGACAAGTGGAGTACAACATGGTTCCGTCCTGGGACCTCTCCTGTTTGGTATCTACTTCTCTGAAGTACAGGCTAACACAGAAGGCCTCTGGCTAATGAAGTTCACAGATGACTGAAAACTAGGAGCCATAGTCAAGTCCCCAAATGATGTGGACATCCTACAGAAAGATCTCGCTGAGACAGATGCCTGGTGTCAGAGCCATGGCCTCAAGCTCAATGCCAGAAAGTGCAGTGTCATCCCCTTTGGTAAAAACTCTGTACCCATGAACTACCACACAGGCAGCAATCTACTTAACACCGAATGTGTGATAAGAGACCTTGGGACCCAGGTGGACAGTAGTCTCTCCTTTGATAGTCACATTGCCACAGTAGTCAGGGAGTCCTTCTAAGTGGCACACATCATCATAAAAGGGTTATCATCCAGGAAAAAAGAGGTCATTGTTCCCCTCTACTTGACACTCATTAGCCCCATTAAAGAGTACAATGCCCCTTTTGGAATATACCTCACAAGACATCTGCAGCAGCTGGAAAGGCCACAGAAGTACCTCACAAAGAGGATTACTGGCCTCAAACAAATGCCCTACACTGACCGCCTCAAAAAACTCCAGCTTTACTCCGTAGCATATTGCCTACTACGAGGTGATCTCTGCCTAACATATAAAGCTATGTCAAACCCAAAGCTGTTGGACATGCTACACCTAAAGAAATCCCAATCCCTCTGAGCTACACACTCTAGGGACCTAAACCTTGTCACCACAATAAACAGGACATGCTGGAGGGATAGATTCCTGTTCCAGAGACTTCCCATACTCTGGAACAGGCTACCCATCTATGTCAAGCAAAGTTGTTCATTAGCACTCTTCAAGAAAAATCTTGATAAGTGGATGGGAAATAGGAAATACACCCCGGGGATCAGTTCTATGTCTCTGCTCGACAGTGGCACAGGAAAATAACTTTCTTGGGTGGCATAAGCCAGGGAAGGAACCTTGTTGGCTAGGCTTATGTAGGCCCTTGGGCTGATAGCCTAGTACCTACCTATGAACCTATGAACCTATAATTAAAATGTGTGACTAGAGTAGAAGGATAAACTTTCTGCTACTGAGCCATTCATTTACATATACAGTTCTACCTGAAGTAAAGAATGTTTAAAATGATTTTAGGGCACTTTTTTGGTTTAGATGCAAGATTTTTGCTGATGTTCATGGTAATGGATTTATTCTGCTTTTCCTCATCCAGCTAAATTAATAAGGATTTGCTTGTCCTCTAATAGGGCTACTAGCTTTTGCTTTTGAAACATAGATGTAGATTTTTTTAATCAGGATGTTTGCATTGATTTCTGGTTTTGCAAAGTTCTTTGAAGCCTGATTGCAGACTGCTTATTATTATTATTATTATTATTATCTGGCTAATTTACATGCAGCAAATCCTTTCTTTAGTTCTGTTATAATGCACAGACATGACTTTCCATTAATTGTTCTGTTTGTTCTTCAAGGGATGGTACATATCTGTCAGTAAAATACTGAAGCTGTAATACAAAACACTTCCAAAATCAGGCTGGTTTGTTTCCCCAGCCTGTACTATGTCTAGAGTACAATCAACAACTGCCCTTGGAAGTCCTTTCCAGACAGTCAGTGAAATATTATTTTTTCCTTAATGTATACGTTTTCAGTTTGAAAATAGTAATGGGGCCAGTAAATGCTGGAGATATGGAGATACAGTTAAGTGGGATATCCATGGACTAGTATAGTTTCAATAAATTCTGTCCTTTAAGTATGCTTTCCAGATCCTGGTTGTTAATATAGCTGGTGGGTGTAACTAAATTGAAAATGCATATAATTTTATTTTTATGTTACTAATATTTATCAAAGAATCACATATTTTGCTGTATATTTATTTATTCATTTAGAACTACATCTATTGTTATGTTTTATGCTTTTATTTCATTTTCACTTGGTTGTATAACTATTCTTGACATGTCCTGTATAAATAGACTCTGCATATGATTGCCATTATTTTGAAAGAACCTTTGAGTTCATTGAGTTAATTAATTAGTCAACTGTCTTGGTTTTTCTATAAATTCTCTGTCTGTTTTTCAATCTGCTTTAACTCGAAGGCTACAGGCCAGAATGTCAGATCTTTGTATATGTGATTACTGAATAAAGATGATCAACAGGATTTAATAAACTCCTACAGAGAATGTGCATGTGTGCGCTGTGATTAGCAGTGCTAATTACATATTCATGCTGTGCACTGCATTTAAATGTAAACAAGCACAGTTTTGTGGCAGGCAAAAAAATGTTGGTGGCCAGGAAACCATGTGATGCAACATAGATAGTGATCCTGTTCGCCTTACAGCAATCTAGGTTAGAGAGATTGTGCAGAATGCTACAGTGATTACCAGGGTTTATCATACAGTTATTTACATGTTCCAAACACAGTACAGGATAGTGTATACAGTGCAGAATAGTGTGAAAACCCTTTCAAGTCGTTCTGTACGAAAGTTGCGTAATCGATCTGTAAGGGTACATAGACTGCCATTTAAAATAAACAGTCAGGGAAACTGTTTGTATTGCATAAGGACAGACAGAGGAATTATAGGAATGAACACAGGGAAATAGGACAGGTGAAACATTGTAATGTACAGCAGATGAGGGCATCTAAATTGAAGACAGTTGCAGCAGGAACACTATCAACATGCTACAATACAGACTTCACAGTAAAAATGTATATTATGTGACTGTCAGACAAGATGACATCAATGGAGAAGACATGTTTTTGTGACATAAGCATCCTGACATGAACAATGAAAAGAGCATCTATCAGGGATGTAATATACAATTGATGCTGGGTGCATATTGTGAAGCTGTGAAAACTGATATGCCTGAATGAGAGTAATGTCAGCAGAGGTCTCCAAAAAGTGGGACACAGTTACAGGACCATGGACAAAAGTAAAAGAACCACACACAATCATGGACAATATCAGAATAATGGGTCTATATTAGAACATTGACTTTTTAAAAGGTCGAATGTTCTAATATCGACCCCTATTCAGCAAACGCTGGCAATATTGAACATGCAGAACAGTGAATTTTTTCCCAGGGAAAAAAATTCACTGTTCCAACACACATACACACAACACAAGCACACCAAAAAAAACAGCAATCCACACACATACACCTAAAATCCTACATCTAACCCTACACTAAACTGTACATACACCACTAGCTATCCACTTACCTTAACCCAAACCCTAACCCTAAGGTCCATCACTATTGCACACGCACCTCACCCATTACCTAACCCTGACTCACCTACCCTGCCCTAACCCTCACATCCACACAATCGCACACTTACCTGACCTATGCCCTAACCCTAACTCACCTACCCCGTGCCTTAGCCCTCACATCCACACAATCGCACACTTACCTGATCCAGACCCGTAAATTTCCGCCACAGTGCTGAAAATAGCAAAGCCACAGGAACGGCCAACCAAATTCCTTCCATAGGAAGAAATTTGGTGTTCTGCAGCTTCACTATTTTCAGCGTTCGCTGAATAGGGGTCGATATTAAGACATTCAAAGATGTGAAACTTCGATGTTCTAATATAGACCCCAGAATAATACCACCAGTAATACTATGTTTTTGACACACCATATGTGATTCTCAGTGATCATAGATGGTTCTGCACAAACACACTTATGCAATTGTTATGACATGTCAGCAATCAACCACAACATCCTGACACTATAACATCTGTTGGAGATGTTAGGAGGGACACTACTATACCTTTCTGGGACATTATGATAAATACAGGCTAGCTGACTGGTGTGCATGGCATATGTATGGCACAGTTCACACTTTCATGAATGTAAATACCATCAATGTTGTCAAACAGCTATGTATGCACTGTGTGCATCACCAGAACAGGTATTACACATGCATCTGGTTTAACACCTTGCAGGGTGTTCTGCACCATCAAGGAGTAATGTTGATACAACATAAAAGAATACCTAGGTATGGCTAATAAGATGTGTGGCAGCTCAGTGTGGCAAAGGTGTTACACTTCAGTTACATCACTGGAAAACATGTAGAAAGGTATATGAAGAAGGCTGCATTGTACTCAGTTAATGGTGTGATGAAGGCTGTGATCTGTGGAGGTATAATGGCTTTTGATGTGGATGTCCTGCACATACTCAGTAGTTGTGCTACATACAAGGGAGTACTCACCACTGTGGCCACATGCTGGTGGATGTTCCACATGTCATCTACCCCAGGACACAGGTCACATAGAAATTGGTATGCTTATAGGGTGTGATGTCTACATTACCCTTGGTTTGTGCATTTGTTTTCATAACATAACAAATCCCCCCATGTTTTTATTTCATCTCATGTGTCATCATGGCTGTGGCAGCAATCTTTGGTGTGTGTTGATACTGTCTGTATTATACTAATATCACAGATGGAGTCAATGATTGCTCACAATCTGTAGTCCTCTGGGCAGCTGTTTGGACACAGGGTGTGTATTTCATTCTTGACGTCTGTGACTTAAATAATGGACAGGAAAGGGCCTGGCAGACAGACCTGATGTGCGAACCTGATCACTGGACTAGAAATATATATCACTTCACACATTTCAGCATATTCAGATGCCACATACGTGACCCAGTGGTCTAACCACTTGGTGATATAGGTGTTTATGACCACATCCTCATACGTTCATAGATAGTTACTAGGCTAACTGTGAGCCCTCAAGGGTCTTTTTAAGCATATCCATAAATCCCAAATCTTTGACAAGTTCTGATACTCTTGATAAGTGTAAGCAGGGGCTTGGGAGAGGAGCCATTTACAAGCTAGGGCCTGGGAGATGAACCATTTACAGGTTGTCTGTGTCCATTAGAGACATAGGTGCCAAACCAGGGATGAATTTCCTGTTCTCCATACACTTATCCAGGTTCCACTTGAATTGGGTTAGGAAGGAACTCTGTTTCACATAGATGAGGAGCCTGTTTCAGAGATGGAGTAATCTCTGGGATACATACCTGTCTCTCTATCAGGTCCTATCACAGGCAAAGTTTAAGTCTTTAGAATGGGCAATTATGGTGCTGTTTCTTTTGTGGATATGCAGGATATCCAGCAGAGTGGAGTCTGACAATGCCCTGTATGTCAGGCATAGATCTCCCCTCAAAAGCCTATAGGAGACAGAATACATGGTTAGAGCCTTGAGGCAGTCTGCATAGGACATGTTACTTAAAACTCTGCATTCTTTTAGTGAAAAACCTCTGTGGACGTTCCAAGTGTTGGATATGCCTGGTTAGGTACATACCAAAGGGAGCATTGTACTCAATGATAGGTCTGATGAATGCTGAATACAGTGGAACAATGACTTCCTTGGACTTAGATGCCATACCTTTGTTTATAAGTTGCACAACATAGAATGATTTCCCCACCACTGTAAACACATGATGGTCAAAGGTTAGATTACTATCTATGTGTGTCTTTAAGTCCCTGACTACTGGGTCAACTCTAAGGGGTGTATTGTCAGTATGATAGTTACCAGGGGTGGATGACTTCCCAAAGGATACTATTATGAATTCTTGGCATTTAGTTTTAATCCATGGCTCTAACACCAGTTGTTTGTCTATATCAGCCCCTCCTGGAGAACATTTGTGTCAGTGTGGGATTCAATGAAAGCTTCTAGGTTGCAATAATCTGCAAATTTAGTCAGCAAGAGATCACTGACATTGGTCTTGACATCAGAGAATTAGATGCCAAACAGGAGCAGTCCAAGGGCTGATCCCTGAGGGACTCCACTTGTGACTGGCCTCTTTGTAGATGTGGACTCCGCAGTTTTAACTTCTTGGGTCCTGTCTGTGAGCCAGTTGGCTATTCATCTTGTAACATATGAGTTTGTACCTAACCTCTTGAGTTTGTCCACAATGCCCGAGTGTGGTATTGTGTGAAATGCATTCATCAGGTCAAGGTAGGCAGTGTGAACGATTTTGCCCTCACTCATTGCTTTGGTGGCCTTCTCAAAGAAGTCCTCAAGGTTGAGTAAGCATGATCTGTCCTTGACAAAATCAAAGAGGGTTGGGTCCAGTGTCTGAAGTTTTACTATATTACTATTGATCATTTTCATGACAATTCTTTTCATAGCTTTACATATAAGACTAGTGAGACTTATGGGGCTGTAGTTTTCAGGGTCTGTAGATGGCCCACCTTTGTGCAGAGGGATGACTGTTGCTGTTATCCATTCATGAAGCACAAATCCTGTTTGGAGGCTATAGTTAAATAGCAATTTCAGAGGCCCTGATAAGTCATGTTTCATGCTATTTAGAAGTTATCCTGGGATATTGTATGGGCCCATTGATGCAGTGTTTTTGGCCTTACAGAGAGAGAGCATTAAGGACCTGTTCCATAGTGATAGCAGGGGGAGTTATACTTGATGGTATTTCCTAAGGGAAGGTTGATGGGGAGAGAGGGATAATGTTGGAGATGAATTTATTGGCCAGTAGGTTTGCTATATCTTCTGACTCAGTATAGGTGTCTCCATTTACAATGAACTCTGCGCACAATTTATTGCATTTAAGGTTGTGGACATAGCTAAAGAATGCCTTGTGGTTGTCCTTGGCCTGGGAGGCCAAATTCACCCCAGATCTAGCCTTAGTAGACTTTATTTGTCCTTTGAGATGTTTTGTTTAGTTGGATGAGAGTGTTTTTATCCTTCTGGGTGCTGCACTTCCTAATTTTTGCCAAGATTTTATTCATTCTGTTATACAGCCTTTTGATTTTGTGATTCTATGAGGGTGGCTTGTATTTTGAGCTAGTTCTGTACTTTTTCCTGGTGGGTGCAGCTGCCTCTATGTAACTATTAACATGCTTGTACAGGGCTTCTGTGAATTGTTCTTTATAGGCAGCAGTGTTCTTGATGGTTATGGGGGCTTAACTTTTTCCAGGGTATAAATTAATAGCAGGAGGTTAGCCATAGAGTAGTTACTGTATATTCTGGGTTTAGCTGTGGGTCAAGGTTTTATTTATACTTCAAAGGAAACCATTTTGTGGTCTGACCTTACCAAGGAAGGCATTACAGTAGAGGGTGTTCAGCAATCTCCCATATTAGTGAGGACCAGATCCAGTATGGCTGCACCCTTGGTTGCTGTATTTACTATCTGGTTCAGGGAGTTTGCATTTACAAAATCCAGGAATCTCTGTGCCTGTACATTTGGTGTCATATGGGATTCCCAGTTAATAGTGGGTAATTAAAGTCAGTCATCAATATGGTATTGGGGTTGGATGGTTAGTGTTTCTAATAAGTTTAAATATGGTTTTCCTGGGTCATAGAGGGGGACCTATAGCTGGCAAGGACGTGATATTGGATTTTGCCTATGGTGTTTTGTACATGCAGTAGCTCATGTGTATTGTCCTGACTGAACAGCCTTGAGCTATATTTATTTTTGATGTAAATAGATACTCTTCCATCTTTCATTCCTGTATGCGTAGTAGCTGGTCTAAATGTGTGGAAGGCATTATAACCTTGCACTGTTGGTATAGTCTACACATCTTTAAACCATGTATCAGTGACTGCACAGACATCACCATTCTCTAGGGTGAAGAAAGCTTCTAGGCAGTGGAGTTTTTTGTTTTGACTCATAGCACTGAGCAGTAATGGGTCTATATCGGTTCGTTGAAATGGCTGATGATCGAACACCAAATGTTCAAACTGTATAGTTCGAACACTGATTATCATGAAGCCGCAAAACACTAAATTCTTTCCCAGGGAAAGAATTTGTTGGGCTGTTTCTGTAGCTTTGCGATTATCAGGACTGTAGTGGACAGTTACAGGTCAGGTTCAGGTAAGTGTGCAGTTGTGAGGACATTATGGTTAGGGTGTGGGTTAGGTGAGTTAGGGTTAGGGTGCGGGTCAGGTGAGTGTGTGATAGTGACAGACCTTAGCGTTAGGGTTTGGGTTAAGGTAAGTGGCTACATAGTAGTGTATGTACAGTTTAGTGTAGGGTTAGATGTAGGATTGTAAGTGTTTGTGTGTGGATTGCTGTTTTTTTTATGTGCTTGTGTTGTGTGTGTGTTTCTTGGAACAGCGATTTTTTTTCCCTGGGAAAAAAAATCACTGTTCCAAGACTTCGATGTTTTTGTACTTCGTGGTTAGAAGTTTGAACATATGGTGTTCGAACTTCAGCCGTTTCGGTGAACTGATATAGACCCAGCAGTAATACCTTTAGATTTTCTTGGTTTTGATTTGCTATGTGTTGAGTGACTACCTCTGTGGATTTGTATCAAATGCCTTGGCCTAGTCAGGTTCCAAAGGATGATAGTGTTCTCATAATGCATGCCCTCGATGACCTCAGTCAAGGCAACTAACAGATGTAAAAGACATGGATTTACATTAACAACTCACATATGTTTTTGCACACAGCCAGGATATTACTAGTGTCCATTTAGAAAAGGTCCATGATTTCTCACCAAGAAAATACAAGCGCTACAAGCCATGCCATGATGTATGTGGATAGACTGAACAACTGTACCTGTAATCGGTATTGTATAGGATAAGGTGGCTTGTGCATTGGATACAGGCTAGTCTCTGACCCTGCCCTGTTAGGAATACTGCATATTTGCAAATCAGCTATAACTGATGACGTCAGCAGTGGTGAGGACAAAATGCTAATAACAGTGTCCCATAAGCTGGTGTAAAATGCTCTCTCTAATGTCAAGTAAGTATACACACACACACACACACACACACACACACACACACACACACACACACACACACACCCCAGCTGACTTCAGTGAGAACAGATCCCCTACATATCTAAGCACATCAGCAAGAGAACTCTGTAATTAAGGCAATTGCCACAACTCAAGTCTGACTTGGAGAGTGTCAGACAACAGTTTATAGCTGATGACATCAGCAGTGTCTGGAGAAGAGAAAATGCTAATAGCAGTGCTCTCATGCCAGTGTAAAATGTTTTCTCTAATGTTTAGCAAGTGCACAAACACACAAATACACCCCCAGTTGACTGCAGTGAAATTAGAACTCCTACCTAACTAAGAACACAGACTAGAGAACTCAGTACTTTATGCAAGTGCCATGGCACAAGTCTGACTTTACAAGGCTGCAAGGCAACTTATAGTAGATGACATCAGCAGTGGATGTTGGCATTAAGATGTTGAGAGGCCAGCATGAAATGTATAGCTAACCATGCTCAACTGTCAAGATATGTGCAGGCATGTGCAAGTGTCAAAATATTGGTCTTCCATGGGATTGGAATGGTAACTGCAGGATACACACTTATGCACTTCTGATGAGATAGACACATACACGTATCCCAGATGGCTGCAGTGAAAACAGAACCTCTACCTATCTAAATTCACAGACTGGGGAACTCAGTACTTTATGCAAGCACCACTGCATAAGTCTGACTTTTACATGGTGCAGGACAACTTATAGTGGATGACATCAGCTGTGGATGTTGGAGTGAAGATGTTGGGAGGCCAGCATGAAATGCATGTATAGGAATGTTCAACTGTCAAGTTATTTCAAGTTCTGTGTGTTACCAGACTAATGAGCGTGCAATGTGTATTATGTGGTGATGTGCTCCATTGTGTAGGCATACTTTAGGAGACAGCGTTACAAACTATATGTAAACAGATATTTACATTATTACAAGTATTTGAAAATCTGAATGTGTATTATCATTCTAAAGATGTGCATGGTATATCACAAGCATTTCCTAATAATTTATGTAGTGTAGTTGACATATTTGTGAACAAATATTGAAAAACCAGAGTTACAGTTTATGGGGGAGGTAACACATGGCTGCATTGTAAATATGTGACATATGTGACATATTCATATATAGGGCCTTCATTTTTTTATGTTTCCACATGTAGTTTCATGGCATAAATGTTAAATGGACAGTAAACATAACTAATGCATGCTATTATTTACTTTGCATAGTGCACCACAAAGTACCGGGTTTGCACAATGGTTTGCAAAGTGTTTGAGCATGCAAGATATACATTTCTATTGCTTTCCCTGTCTAAGTGCAATTAAGCAGTGTGCAAGCATGACGATCATTGCTGAAATTATGCGCGTTAGTATTAAGTATATGAAACACACCTGCTGTTTAGCTTACTTTGTGGCAGCAGGTGTAAATGCATTGACACATTCCTTTTTCAGCTCAGATGATAAAAGGTTTAAATCCAGGTGGATGTAATACGTATAAATAAGTATTGATGATGCAGTAAAATTTTACTTTATTCTGCCTTCACCATGCATTAGTGTATTTTGATGTAGTGCAGTGTGTTTAAGTGGAATTGCACAGAGGCGACTGCACCACATTAGAGCCACTCACTGTCAATTGGCAATGGTGTGTGATATCAAACTCTGCACAAGCACAGAGGCCAAAAAGTGAAGGGCTCCATTGTTTTTGGGTGCTTATGAGTGTTGTATGATTCTACCTTTTGACCAGATTATCGGTCTTAAAATGGGGTAGATAGGAAAGTGGTGAAATGAGGGGCAAACAGAGGAAAGAACAAAGGGAAAACAATGCAGGAATGTGCAGGAGAGAGGCAGGAAAGATCCATAGATATCCATTTATTCAATAGTGTAAAATGAGAATATGTACAGAATATTAGCTGAATTTGGACTGTCACCTCCACAAAGAGGGGTAACAACAAGCAATCATGTTATATAGCCAATTGGACCAAATGAAGATGACACATGTGCAAAATGGAGAGCTATGTATGGGACAATATTTTTTGTGGGACAGGTGCCCTTACTTTTTATTGCTTCAGTAAGAAAGGAATGCTGGGTAAAGGACATTGGTACTTCTGGGTCAGGTAATTTGGGTAGATGGGAAAGCAACTGCAAACAGGAAAAACAAGGCAAGACGTAGGGATGGTGAGGGAAATAAAAGTTTGTGGGACACCATGATTGATGAGGGGGAGGGGACAACACATACTCATGCTCATCAAACATTGGGACAGTGAGAATCTAGTCTTCACCTGCAGGACTGTCATTACTGTCCTCTTACTCTGCTGGTTGTCAGAGTGCTTGATGTCTTCTCCTTCTATGGATGATGAGAGAGAGAGATGCCTCTCCATCCAGCATCAGCATACACCAATAGTGCATTGCATGGCCCTGGCATCTCCTAATGGGAGATGAAATAAGCAACTCCAACAGTGCTCCGGGAGGGTAACACAGTACTAGCTGCTAGGGTAGTGCTACCTGAGGGCACAGGTAGTGCAGGTGCAGCAGAGGCAATACTGCCAGGTTGAGTCCAAGATGTGCTGGGTGCTGGTGCTGGAGCCAATATAGTGGGGACAGGCTGACCTACTGTGGTTGGCCTACTCACTGTGCTGTGAAGCATTTATTGATTTAGTACAGATGGATGACATGGAGAGATTTTGATGACAGAAAATAGAAAAGGAACAAGAGATAATACATTATATTTTGTTTGCAATTTTTAAATTAATGATCCCTACTTACTGCTTTTTTTGTAAAATTGTATTTAACAATGTCTATGTTCTGTTTCCTATATGTTTTTTTTTTTATATCTGTAATTTACCCTTGGAGCTTTTCTCCCTGGGCCTCTACTGAAAATGGACATATATCCAGCTAGACTAGCCTGGTCAACAAATGTAAAATAAAATAAATAAAAAAATAAGTGCTGGGGAGAGAGATAAAAAAAAAGAAAATTAGTACCATCATATTTATCTGAAGTATTATATTTAAATGTATGTTCTTACAGACTATAATTACAGATTGCTCAAAGTCCTCACAATGTGTACATATTATACAGATTACAGTTAACAACAGGACCTTTGTGTCACTTGTATAGAGTAATATTATTAATTAAATGCAGTATTGTATAGTTAGTACTTGTGGTATTTGACTCCACAACACCTGACTGCAGTCTTACGCTTGACTCCTAAAGTTGGTTTGCTACTACTGTATAGACAACAAAAAAGCTAACTTTAACCTTTAAAGCTCCAATAATACTGCTCCTGTGCTACGTACATGCCAGCTGCTTCCCTCAGTCTCTCCAAATGATCAGCAGAAGCCTGCTGATTCAACTCAACTTCAGGATTAGCTGTGAAAGAAAAGAAAAGAACAGAAGAGCATTATACATACTAGTCTTGCCTAGATTAAGCTTTCTATGTATTCCAAATTCTCTTTATTAGCATACTTACTCAGCTGGTTTGAAAGCCATCCAACCAGTGCTTGAGTGTATCCCTTTTGCACCTTTTTAGGTCATTGAAATAGTGCGTACACTGTTTTCCAGTGTGTGGGATGCCAGTCCAACTGGATACAGATTTGACCAGACTATTCCAAGCCTCAGACTTGTACTGGGAGCCAGAATAGTCCCCCTTCAGAAGTCTTTGGCTATGGCACTTTACAAGGACTGCAATAGATATCCTGTACTCCTGTATACCCCACCTCTGCACCCTAAAGTCGGCAGCTTCCCTTATAATGTCAGACATGTCTAATCGCAAAAGTAGAGCAATGGCAAATGATGGTTTCCTGCCGATTTCTGTTATTGCATCTCCTGGTAGTACACGAACTTGAGAAATGATGACAACTGCATGTTAAACATAGAGCAGCAGTGTCAAGCAAGTTGAAAATCAATTTCTTAAATTGGAAGATTAATCTGACACTTGACATTAGTTTGAGACATGTCTGCTCCAGTAACTGTTAGATGATTTAACTTTGCAGACATGCACTGGGGGCATGCGTTTCATGACCTCATACATTTTTGGTTTGCGTTTGTACTGATAAAATTATTGCAGCGTGGGATTCAAATGAATCGGGAACAAAACATTTTCTTCCTCAGTGGTGATTTCTCATCTTTGCCACAGAAGTGCTTATCAGACATAGTCATGAATCATTCATAAATACAGATGACAGTTTGAGGTCTTAACCACATATGTGTGGGACCTGACAAGGTCCTTGTATATAGATTCATTTGTGTATGTGTCTTATTTAAGTGTGAGGCCATCAAAGTCCAGAAAGCAGAACTATACTTACAGAAATATAGTAGACAGTATACCTTCAGTCATACATCTGAAAACACAATAAGTTTGTCTTATCCCACATACATATAATTCATATCAGCTCCACTATTTAAAGAGTTATACATGAGACTGAATATGATGTGAAATGGAACAACAGTAAAAATGTCTGGAATGTCCTGTATAAGTACCCAGGCCCATGTGTATGGCAGCCCTACACTTGTACCTGTTACCACAAAACTGTTGAAATAACACTTCCATATTTTTGTGTTCATTACTATAAACTGGACTGTCACAACAGCAAAAATATGTTGCACTTCCCATATTAGAACCCAGGACCATCTGCGTTATAGCCTACACTTACACCTGCTGCCACAGGAATCAATTAAATGACAATTGCATAATTCCCTATTCATTCTTAAGTTTTATGTGTTAACTGCTGTGCAAAATACTTAGCATGTTTGTGCAATGCTCAGTAGAATTAATAGAATGTATCCATTTTAAATTGCTGACTGTCTTCACCCTGTCTGCAAGTGTTTGATGTTTGCAGATGTTGGGAAACTTGCTAACCACCGTGCAACATCACTTAGTGGCATTACATGATGGAAAGCAAAACTGCAACAATGTA